>NC_036860.1:40601222-40719931 GCF_002910315.2 Salvelinus sp. IW2-2015 | reverse complement strand
ATACTTATGATACCCACAGTACCTAATTTCTGACAGTGGCGCTTAAGAGGGCGCGCGTCTTTTCGGTCCCTGCTGAACTTTTTTCTATGGCTAACTCTCAGCCTCCCAGAATCGGAATACTACTTTCACTCTATTGTTCCCCGCASAGCAGGCTTGCCTGTTGCTCCTGGCCGAGATGATCTAAGGCTCCTGTTCACTTGACCTGGAGTTTCTGATGCTAAAATGCCGACCCCACTATATGAAGAGGGAATTCAAGTGTGTTATTATCACAGATGTGTACAAACCGCCACAAGCAAACGCCAATGCGTCACTCAGCGAACTGCACAAGATCATTAGACAGCCGGAAACAGTCCTTACCGTCACACGTGACTTCAACCAAGTCCGTCTAAAACACATTTTCCCAAAATATCCCCAACATTTATCCAGCCCCACAAGAGGATCCAGCGTGCTTGACAATGTATACACAAACATCTGTGACACATACATAGCCATCCCGTCCCCACTTCGGCCAATCAGATCACGTCTCTGTTCCTACTCCGACTACAAGCAGCAACTCAAGAGGGAGCCACCAACAGAGAATAGTGTGGCGCTGGACAGAGGCAGACTCAATGTTGCATATTTGTTTTGAGAATACCGATTGGAATATGTTCAAAGATTAATCCACCCAGGATTCAATCCATCAACATTGAGTAATATACATAGTCAGTTTTCATTAGGAAATGTTTTGATGTTGTACCCACAATAACAATCCGGACATACCCGTACAATGCTGAGAGCCTGTATTGCAGCATTCAATGTCAGTAGAACGAACCCCGATGACGAGTACAAGGCAAGCAGGTACGAGCTTTGCAAATCCATTAGGGGCACAAAAAGACAACACAGACTCAAACTTGAATTTATGTTTGACAACTCAGTCTTGTCGCATGTGGTAAGGACTACATGCTCTCACAGACTACAAAGGCAAATTCAGCTGTGCGGTGCCCACCGAAGCCTACCTCGCAGACGAGCAAGACAATACTGAGCCATACAGGAAGACACTCACTGCTCTCGCTTGCTGAGGCGGACGTGAGAAAAGCTCTCAAGAGTGAATACTCACAAAGCCGCCAGGCCAGATGGCATCCCAGGCCGCGTCATCAGTGTGTGTGCTGACCACACTGATGACGGGCGTCTTCTCGGACATCTTCAACCTGTTACTGTCCCAGGCTGTAGTCCCCACCTGCTTTAAGGACACCACCACCATCCCAGTGCCCAAGAAAAACAAGCAACCCGTAGCGTTCACCTCTGTCATCGTGAAGGTCTTCGAGAGGCTGGTCATGGRCCACATAAAGGCCAGCATGCCAGGCACACTGGACCCACTTCAATTTGCCTACTGCTCCAACAGATCCATGGAAGATACCATGTCCACTGCTATTCACACGACCGTAAATCATCTGGTCAAGKGGAACAACTATGTGAGAACGCTGTTCACCGACTACAGTTCAGCATTCAACACTATTGTTCCCTCCAAGCTCGACACCAAGCTCAGACCCCTGAGTCTGGACACCACCCTCAGCAACTGGATCCTGGACTTCCTGACGGGCAGACCACAGGCTGTGAGGATTGGCAACAACACCTCCTCCACACTGACTCTTAACAGAGGGGCCCACCAGGGGTGTGTCCTCAGTCCTCTGCTCTACTTCCTGTTCACCCACAACCGTGTGGCATTGCACGTCACCAACATCAAGTTTGATGGCGACACCACGGTTGTAGGCCTGATTACCAACAACATCGAATGAGTCTATAGGGAGGAGATAAGTGAACTGGCATTGTGCTGTCATGACAACAACCTCTCCGTCAACAAACAAGAAAGAGTTGATTATGGACTTCAGGAAGTAGAGGGAACATGCCCCGATCCACATCAACAAGACTGCAYTAGAAAGAGTCACAAGTTTTAAGTTCCTCAGCGTCCACCAGGACCTGTCATGGACCAACACCACCACTRGACAATAAGGRGCAACAGCATATCTACTTCCTAAGGCGGCTGAAGGAATTCGGCATGCCACCCCGGGGCCTCTCCAAAAACCGTTGCACAATCGAGAGCATCTTGACCGCTTGCATCACGGTCTGGTACTGGAATTYCTTCGTCCATGAACGCAAGGCRCTCCAGCAAGTGGTGAAGACAGCCCAATTCATCACTGAGACTGTACTCCCACCCATCCAGGACAWCTACTTSAAACGGTGCCCGAGGAAAGCACGCAACAAAGACCCCACACAACCCTGCCACGAGCTGTTCTCTCCCTTACCACCGGGCAGACTGTATCGGAGCATGAGGTCTGATAGAAACTGTCTCTGAGCCTGTTGGTATCTACAAGCCATCAGACTGCTGAACACTTGAACTGGACTGACCACCTGCTCTGAATCTTACTCACTCATGCATGCCCACATATACTGTACATTCATGCTTCACACAAACATCACAATTGCTGCTACCAGACTCTTATTATACACTTGCCCCCCAACCCTTCCCCAATACACATGTACATATTGGACAATAAATTGTGTCTTCCTAGATTATACTTCTGCTCAAATGTATTATTCTTTTCTCCTGCAATTTATTTTATGTTCATATTCTTATATTTTATTATTTCTTATTGTTGAATTGTCTTGAAGGAATCTACACGCAAGCATTTCATTGGACGATGTATACCATGCGTATCCCGTAAATACGACAAAAACAACTTCAAAACTTCCGTCTCTATATCTACCCTTTATTTCTTGGACTACTGGGTATATGGCAGGTTCATTGCCTTTATAAGTTATTTTTACAACAGACATTCTTACCTGAGAGGGCTCTTGAGTCATTTAGTTTGGTAAAGTGTCTATATATAGACTTAAGTTCACTGAGGCTGCTCATATAAAGGGTTCGCCTTGGTCCTGTTGATTGTGAATAGAAGTTAACTGTAATCACCTGTCTGATTCGCACCCGTCTCAATGAACTACTCCATTGCGGAGGCCAGAGCAATGGCACAGTCCATCGCTAAGACATGTGATACTGAAATTGTATATGGTTATATTAATGTATAAATAATGGTGCAACACTAAGGAYGATGCGGTTCTGAAACATACGGTAGTCTTTAGTGCCCCTATGAATCGGCGCCTTTATGTTGCTGTGTGCATAATAGAAAAGTTAACCAGCATATTGGTGTTGAAAACAATGTGGCGGAGGCAGCAGAAAATGAAAACCAACTTAATTAGGTCTATAATCAATAGCCTAACTATTGAAATGTGCCAGGCTTTATACGTCATCCATATACACTACCAGTCAAAAGTTTGGACACACCTACTCATTCGAGGGTTTTTCTTAATTTTTTACTATTTTCTACATTGTAGAATAATAGTGAAGACATCAAAACTATGAAATAACACATATGGAATCATGTAGTAACCAAAAAAAGTGTTAAACAAATCAAAATATATTTTAGATTCTTCAAAGTAACCACCCTTTGCCTTGATGACAGCTTTGCACACTCTTGGCATTCTCTCAACCAATTTCATGAGGAATGCTTTTCCAACAGTCTTGAAGGAGTTCCCAAATATGCTGAGCACTAGTTGGCTGCTTTTGCTTCACTCTGCGGTCCAACTCATCCCAAACCATCTTAATAGGGTTGAGTGATTGTGGAGGCCAGGTCATCTGATGCAGCACTCAATTACTCTCATTCTTGGTCAAATAAACCTTCCACAGCCTGGAGGTGTGTTGGGTCATTGTCCTGTTGAAAAACAAATGAGCGCAAACCAGACGGGATGGCATATTGCTGCAGAATGCTGTGGTAGCTATGCTGGTTAAGTGTGCCTTGAATTCTAAATAAGTCACTGACAGTGTCACCAGCAAAGCACCTCCACACCTCCTCCGCGCTTCACGTTGGGAACCACACATGCAGAGATCATTCATTCACATACTCTGCTTCTCACAAAGACACAGCAGTTGGAACCAAAAATCTCAAATTTAGGCTCATCAGACCAAAGGACAGATTTCCACTGGTCTAACATCCATTGCTTGTGTGTATTGGCCCAACCAAGTCTCTTCTTCGTATTGGTGTCCTTTAGTAGTGGTTTCTTTGCAGCAATTCGACCATGAAGGCCTGATTCACACAGCCTCCTCTGAACAGTTGATGTTGAGATGTGTCTGTTACTTGAACTCTGTGAATAATTTATTTGGGCTGCAATCTGAGGTTCAGTTAACTCTAATGAAGTTATCCTCTTCAGCAGAGGTAACTCTGGGTCTTTCTTTCCTGTGGCGGTCCTCATGAGAGCCAGTTTCATCATAGTGCTTGATGGTTTTGCGACTGCACTTGAAGAAACGTTCAAAGTTGTTGAAATGTCTTTCATGTCTTAAAGTAATGATGGACTGTCATTTTTCTTGGCTTATTTAAGCTGCTCTTGCCATAATATGGACTTGCTCTTTTACCAAATAGGGCCATCTTCTGCATTACCACCCCTTCCTTGTCACAACAACTGATTGGCTCAAACGGATGAAGGAAATTCCACAAATTAACAAAGTCACACCTGTTAATTGAAATTCATTCCAGGTGACTACCTCCTGAAGCTGGTTGAGAGAATGCCAGGAGTATGCAAAGCTGTCATCAAGGCAAAGGTTGGCTACTTTGAAGAATCTCAAATATAAAATTTTTGATTTGTTTAACACTCTTGGTTACAAAATGATTCCATGTGTGTTATTTCATAGTGTTGATGTCTTCACTATTATTGTACAATGAAGAAAATAGTAAAAACAACAAAAAACCTTGGAATGAGTAGGTGTCCAAACTTTTGACTGGTACTGTATATCTACAGAAATAAGACAGATCCTGCTTCTGTTGCCTGTTTAAGTGTTTGTTTAATATCCTACTGATTCTGTGAGCACCAAGCCTCACGCAACAGCAAAATGTTGGATAAAGCATTTTCACAAATTCTGCTGTTTTTAATCTTTGCTATGCTGTAATAAAGGCATAACAATTGTTTTTTGTTAGAACAGACTCTCTGGTATTACTTATAATTTATTTAGTGTTGTTTACACTGTTCTACACTGTTCTAAACGGGCAGATAAAAAAATACAGCACCCATGTCATCCAAAAAGTTATACTTTTGACTCATCTGTCCATAGAACATGAGTCTTGATGTGCTTTCAGATGCTTTTTTGAGTCAACTTTTTGGACAAGATGGGTCCCATTATGTCTGGCAAAAACCAAACACTGCATTCCACAGTAAGAACCTCATACTAACCAACGGTCAAGCATGTTGGTGTTAGCATCCCCAAACATCACACTTCGCTACCTAAGGACCTGGATGACTTGCCTTAATACAAGGAACCATGAATTCTACAGGAGAATGACAGGCCATCCGTCTGTGAACTGAAGCGCAGCTGGGTTATGTAGCAAGACAATGATCCTAAACACACAATCAAGTCTACTTTAAAATMATTAAAAAGCAACAAATTTGACATTTTGGAATGGTCTAGTCAAAGTCCAGACCTAATCCCAATTGAGATGTTGTGGCAGGACTTGAAACAAGCAATTCATGCTTGAAAACCCAAATGTCACTGAGTTAAAGCAGTTCTGCATGCAAGACCGGGCCAAAATTCCTCCACAGTGACGTAACGGACTGATCAACGGCTACAGGAAGCATTTGTTTGCAGTCATAGCAGCTAAAGGTGACACAACCACTTATTGAGTGTTACTTTTTCACACAGGGGAATTAGGTGTTGCGTAACGTTGTTAGTTAAATAAATAGGTATACTTTTTTGTTGTTATTTGTAAACAGAGGTTTCCTTTATCTAATATTAGATTTTGGTTGAAGATCTGATAATTCAGTATAAAAAAATATGCAAAAATAGAGAAAATCAGAAAGGGGACAAATACTTTATCACAGCACCGTAAGTCAAATGTCTTCTACAGACCTGGCTTCCCCTTCCCCCCTGAGCAATCAGTAAACATTTGCCCGTTTCGAGTTTCTATTTCACATCGTCCACCTCCATTTTGCTGTAACGTGTTACGGTGTTCGGAGTTTGTTATATCTAATATATTGATGTGATTATGATATTCTGTAGGTATGACCTTATTGGTCACATGCATGCAATGCTGACATGTTTCACATAAAGAGAGCAAGAGTTGGGAATGTTTTTCCTAAACAAATTWGGGATTTTGGTAATAGAACTTTTCAGTCAGAGAAACAAGTAAAAAACAAAATGGCTGAAATTATGTTGCAGCTTCAGCATGGACAACTCGAAAAAACACTTGCAGTGCTGTGGTGCCTTTCTGCTGCAGCAGGGAGGAGAGAGAGAGACAACGTGAGCCAGTTACACAGGCACTTGCTGTAAATAACACAGCTTGGCCATTGGGCTCCCTTGAGTCACTTGTGTCTTAATTACTTAATCAAACAGTGCATTTTAAGCATCAAACAAGCTCAGTGCATATAGTTGATTTTATTCAAAAAATAGGGCGTGTCTACATATTGTAAAATACTTGTTTTTCAATTTTGTAAGCCCTAGTAATCACTCTGTGTACGGAACACACACAACTTTCATTAAATGGCCTTACCTTTGGTCATGTACAATATCAGCACAAAGCAAAAGGCCCCTTTAACAGACAACCTTTTACAGCAGGACACAATGGCTGCTCACCACCAAACTCCCCACAATCAGGTGAATGACATTTTAACTGCCATCTTAAATAAGCATGCCACTTTCCAAAAAAATTGAACTAAGAACAGATATAGCCTTTGGTTCACTCCAGACTTGACTGCCCTTGACCAGCACAAAAACATCCTGTGGCATACTGCACTAGCATCTAATAGTCCCCGCAATATGCAACTTTTCAGGGAAGTCAGGAACCAATATATACAGTCAGTTAGGAAAGCAAAGGCTAGCTTTTTCAAACAGAAATTTGTTTCCTGCAGCACTAATTCCAAAAATGTTTGGGACACTGAAGTCCATGGAGAATAAGAGCACCTTCTCCCAGCTGCCCACTGCACTGAGGCTAGGAAACACTGTCACCACCGATAAATCCATGATAAATGAGAATTTCAATAAGCATTTCTCAACGGCTGGCCATGCTTTTCACCTGGCATCCCCAAACTCGGCCAACAGCTCTGCACCACCCGCAGCAACAGGCCCAACAGGCCCCCCCCCCCACTTCTCCTTCACCCAAATCCAGACAGCTGATGTTCTGAAAGAGCTGCAAAATCTGGACCCCTACAAGTCAGCTGGGCTAGACAATCTGGACCCTCTCTTCCTAAAATTATCCGCCGCCATTTTTGCAACCCCTATCACTAGCCTGTTCAAACTCTTTCGTATCGTCTGAGACTCCTAAAGATTGGAAAGCGGCCACGGTCATCCCTCTCTTCAAAGGGGGAGACACTCTAGACCCAAACTGTTTCAGACCTATATCCATCCTGCCCTGCCTTTCTAAAGTCTTCAAAAGCCAATTTAACAAACAGATCACCGACCATTTCGAATCCCACTGTACCGTCTCTGCTATGCAATCCGGTTTACGAGCTGGTCACGTGTGCACCTCAGCCATGCTCAAGGTCCTAAACGATATCATAACTGCCACCGGTAAAAGACAGTACTGTGCAGCCGTCTTCATTGACCTGGACAAGGCTTTCGACTGTCAATCACCACATTCTTATCGGCAGACTCAACAGCCTTGGTTACTGTAATGACTGCCTTGCCTGGTTCACCAGCTACTTCTCAGACAGAGTTCAGTGTGTCAAATCAGAGGGCCTGTTGTTCGGATCTCTGGCAGTCTCTATGGGGGTGCACAGGGTTCAAATCTCGGGCCGACTCTTTTCTCTGTATATATCAATGATGTCGCTCTTGCTGCGGGTGATTCTTTCTTCACGTTAAGCATCTCCAATCCAAAATAAAATCTAGAATCGGCTTCCTATTTCGCAACAAAGCCTCCACTCATGCTGTCAAACATAACCTCGTAAAACTGACTATCCTGCCGATCCTTGACTTCGGCGTTGTCATTTACAAATGAGCCTCCAACACTCTACTCAGCAAATTGGCTGCAGCCATCCGTTTGTCACCAAAGCCCCATATACTACCCACCACTGCGACCTGTATGCTTTCGTTGGCTGGTCCTCGCTACATATTCATCGCCAAACCCACTGGCTACAGGTAATCGATAAGTCTTTGCTAGGTAAAGCTCCGCCTTATCTCAGCTTACTGGTCACCATAGCAACACCCACCTGTAGCACGCGCTCCAGCAGGTATATTTCACTGGTCATCCCCAAAGCCAACACCTCCTTTGGCCGCCTTTCCTTCCAGTTCCCTGCTGCCAATGACTGGAACTAATTGCAAAAATCACTGAAGTTGGAGACTTATTTCCCTTACTAACTTTAAGCGTCAGCTGTCAGAGAAGCTTACCGATCGCTGCAGCTGTACACAGCCCATCTGTAAATAGCCCATCCAACTACCTACCTCATCCCCATATGTTTGTTTTTCTGCTCTTTTCACACCAGTATTTTTACTTACACATCCTCATCTGCACATTCTATCATTCGTGTTAATTTCTAAATTGTAATTACTTCGCCACTATGGCCTATTTATTGCCTTACCTCATTTGCACACATTGTATATAGATTTTTCTATTGTGTTATTGACTGTACTTTTGTTTATCCCATTTGTAACTCGGTGTTGTTGCTTATTGTCGCACTGCTTTGCTTTATCTTGGCCAGGTCGCAGTTGTAAATGAGAACTTGTTCTCAACTGGCCTACCTGGTTAAATAAAAGGTGAAATAAAAAAATAAAGCAAGATGCATTCAAAACGCAGCGGTAACAGCATTAGGGGGAAAATGATCATGCACGACATTAGGCATTTGTGTCGGCCGTCAGGCTGGAATTGGAAGAAGGGCCACCGAATAATTTCTAATAGAATAGTAATACAATGTAAAGAATTGCAGAGGGAAATGCAATGCCCGGGGGACTGTTTCCAATGTCTCGCCGCTGCCTGATAAATGGACCAGCCAAACAGAACAATCTCATATTGGGAGCCTGTGGAACAAAACGAGTGTCTCCTCAAAAAATGACTGAGCATTAAAATATAACCTGGGCTGCTGCTCCTCCCAGACACTAGGCAACAGGGGCCATGCGTTACAAATAGGAGTCTGTCACTGGCCTCCCTTCCTTGGCAGCCACAAATTGGATTCTGATGAGCGGGGGAAAAGCAATGACCCATTCAAAACTTTTTCTAAAGCTGTTGCTGGGCTACTAAAAGTGGCTCACAAAATGTGCTTAACCCTCTCGGTCTGATTTCGCAATGGTCGGGGCTTGTCTTTTTGGCTGCCCCAAAGTGACAGCTGGGTCACTAAAAACATTTCCTGAATGGTCCAATGGCTACCAACCTGAGGCCAGTTTCTCAGTCTGTCTCTCCCTTTCGTTCTCTTTCCCTCCCTCTACCCCTCTCTTGCCATCTCTCAATCTTTCACTGTCACTCATTCTCGCTCACTCACTCGCTTTACCTCCCTCGCACTCTCTTTGGCAGGATGTGTCGTGGCTAGTGAGGAGACTGTCCGCTGCCGGCTCTTTAGGGAACATGCACTGACCAAATTAAAAACCATCTCCCTGGATCACAGTATTAAAAAATCTGAAACACAAATAACCTCAAGTTCCCATCTGTTACACAACCCCCACGATGAAATGCCCTGGCTGTGGTAGAAAAACACCACAACAGATAAAAGGTCAGGGAGAAAGAATAACACCATATGGTGGGCACAGCAACATCTTACAGTTAGAGGTCAACACTCAATTCTCCACGACATTTACATTTGGTTTAACTATCTTCTAGGCTGTTAGAATATTCCAGATTGAGCTCTGCTTTGACATTGGAACAAGGGCTATGGGGCTTGCGTCACTCAGGAAGGCAAAGGCAGGTCCCCCATACGCACCGGCAATAAATCACAGGTAATGAATTGACCATTATGAAATTTTGGCTAATTCCGACTGAAGCGCGCTGACAGGAACATTACATCATGGTCCCCTGGATGTCCTGTGATTAAACAGCGGAACATTTGCATTGTGAAGTGAATGCGAGGGAAAAGGTTATGGCGTCAAATTATGACTGGTTAATTTCACCTGCATAATTTATCCCGACGACTCATCCGGTTTACTCAAACAGGGAAGGCAATTAATCAGTGGAATGAGCAGCACCACGCTCCGCAAACACATTAGTCTTTATTAAATGTGGGACAAGGGAGATGATTGGGGCTGTGACATCATCAACGGTAATCATTTTACGGTACAGAAGAGGCGTTTACAACCAGGCGCCTCAAATACATTTCTGCTTGGGGGAACATATCACATTTTCCAAAACTTTAGACCTAATTGAATCACGCAAGCAGCAGCAACTATGTAAAGTTCCAAACGGCAAAACAGTCACATTGATTAATATATTGCTAATTAAGTTTCTTTCTATTGGTTTCTTTCAGCATACTGTATCAAAGGTCGGTAATGTAATTTCAAGTCTGTAAAAGAACCCCTTGATTCAAGTGCAGCTTCAGCTACAACAGTCACAAACAACCTTGATATGCCTGTTGCACTTAAGGTGCGCACTTAAACCGACCTACCCTTTCTAAAATAACTTTTCAATACACAGTAGCAATGTGCATTGTGTGCTGATTACCTTTTTATTGCTATTTGTTATATAAGGAAAACAGTCAAGTGACAAAATCCGTAAACTCTTACCCAGTAACTTAAAGGAAAAATCCACCCAGAACGACAAAGTCCTATAAATTTACAGTGTTAAATAACACTGAGAATTTTTGGTGAACAAATCTTACATTTTGTCGTTATAAGGTTGGTAGCAACGTGAAAATCGTTGTGGAAATCTGTTGCAGCTCAAGTCGACAACTAAACCCATAATTCAATGATCTCTACATGGGCTGGCTGGCTAGCTTGCTAGGTAGCAAGCTAGCAAATGTACTACACACAATAACAAAGTCAATATCAGCATGTGAAGTAGCTAGTTAGCTGTAAAAATTGCCTAAACAAACAGCACTATCAATTTAGGAGTCTACAATCTCACCACGTTCAACCGGCAGATTGATGTGCCTTGCAGAGTGGAGTCTGACATTCGCAACAGCACCATGCATTGCACCCTGGTCTGAAGAGGCAGACAACTAGGAGAAATGAGGTGGACCCACATTTCTCCAGGTTGGAATATTGCAAAGATATAATCAATGGCTAATTCGAGAGAAGACAACTTCCCGCGTTATGACAATGGGCAGCATTGAAATCTGACATGTATGATAAGACATTTTCACAATCTAAAAATACGTATTCCTTTTAACTTCTAGTGTAGTGAGAGCGGCTTAATCGTAATGCTATGTCATACTGGGCAATTTCTGCCTTCTTGAACAGCAATAGCTCAGATACCCATGAAAACATCAAACGACACCGGGAATCGATGGTACATTGCTCAGAGATTTTTCAATTTTTGTAAATGTTTATTCACCCTTTATTTAACAAGGCAAGTCAGTTAAGACAAATTCTTATTTACAATGACGGCAAACCCCGGCCAAACCCAGATGACGCTGGGCCAAATTTCCGCCGCCCTATGGTCTATGGGCCTCCCAATCACGGCCAGATGTGATGCAGCCTGGATTCAAACCAGGTACTGCAGTGACGCCTCTTGCACTGAGAAGCAGTGTCTTAGACCACTGCGCCACTCGGGAGCCCCGGGAGATGCACAAAAACAATATAACATTTAAAAATGGGTAAGTCTTTCCTTTAAAAGAAATTAACAAGTTCATGACCATGAGCATTTACTAACAAAAACAAATATAGTAGTTCCATTAACTCAGAGTACAGTAACTCCAGTGAGTTTGCAGTGTAAAGCAACTGAGTGTTTGGATTTAAACTGCTGTGGGCTGGAGACAATGCGTCTCGGAATAGGAGAGACCGAGGGATGGTACAGTACATTTGGGGACACATGATGAGTAGCAGAGACAACCTCTGGTCCCACAGCCATGTCGTCCTAATGCACTTCTTTATTCAATTAGCCTCCAATTATAGTGAAGGCAATAAGGCCCAGGGAGGATCTGTCTGAGGTGGTGGATTCATTCCCAGATGCTTGGCAGCACACCAAAGACTGTAGCGGGGCCCGAGAATTTATTCCTCCAGCAAAATATTCAAGTGCTCTTGTGAAATTCATAGGGATGGGCATGTGTAATCAAGTACTCGAACGGACGTCAAAGCTCGATCTTTACCAGAGACAAAAAAAAATTGTCTTGAAGACCACGTTCGTTTGCTTTGACTCTAGTGTTCCATTTGTACATGTGCATTTGCGGGGCACAGCAAAGAAATAAACCAAGCCAATCACACAAACATCACAATCTTCTCCCCAAATTCCCTCCACGTCTCATTCACTCAAATCAAATCTTATTGGTCACAAACATGGTTAGCAGATGTTATTGTGAGTGTAGAGAAATGCTTGTGCTTCTAGTTCCGACAGTGCAGTAATATCTAACAAGTAATCTAACAAATGTACAATGGACTACCTTATACACACAAATGTAAAAGGATGGCATAAGAATATGTACATATAAATGTATGGATGCGCTATTAAATGTGCTATTTTCTGCTTTATTCATGTTTTAATGTGACTTTTAAATCACCGATATTGGTTTTATAGCTTATATGACTTTTATGTTTCTTGTGTCCTTGAGTATTTAGAAAAGTGCTAGTCCTATTTAAATAAATATTAGTTTGTAAATAATGTTATTACGATTACTTGATCAAACTCACCTCTAATGCGATGGCTGAAACTGCTTATCTTTGACGAGGCGTTTGATGTCAGCTGGCAGTGAAGATTACGCTACTCACAGCTGTTTTCCAGGTTCCAGTCAGTACATTTTGGTGAACTCAAGGAGAGGGATGTTGTTGTACCTGGCTTTGAGCTCGTCATTGCTTTGCAGCTCAATGACCTTGTGTTGTAGGTCATCCGGCACATCCGTTGGTTCGATGTTAAACGGGGTTGCAAATATGTTCAACTCCAGTTTTCACATCCTTGACCGCTCACAAAATGCCTTCGCGAGCTTTCCACACTCACCAGCATATTCCGACGTAATCTCAGGCTCTTGTTCTTGCAGAGTAGGAAAATGCACCGTGTCACCCCTTTCTAGTTGGATTTGCCACACCTTTAATTTCACTTCGAACGACTTCACGTTTGACAGCAGATCGCTGAGAAGCTGGTTCGGCCCTTGGAGCTTGACATTCAAGTCAAACAGATACTTGTTTATGTCCACCATGAAGGCCAAATCACACATACTCTTATCACTTTCTAAAATGATCTGCCGCAATTGTTGCAACRCCTATTAATAGTCTGTTCAACCTCTCTTTCGTATCGTCTGAGATCCCCAAAGTTTGGAAAGCTGCCGCGGTCATCCCCCTCTTCAAAGGGGGAGACACTCTAGACCCAAACTGTTCGATCACCGACCATTTCGAATCCCACCGTACTTTCTCCACTATGCAATCTGGTTTCCGAGCTGGTCATGGGTGCACCTCAGCCACGCTCAAGGTCCTAAACGATATCATAACGGCCATCGATAAGAGACTGTGCAGCTGTGTTCATCAACCTGGCCAAGGATTTCGACTGTCAATCACCACATTCTTATCGGCAGACTCAATAGCCTTGGCTTCTCAAATGACTGCCTCGCCTGGTTCACCAACTACTTCTCAGACAGAGTTCAGTGTGTCATATCTGAGGGCCTGTTGTCCGGACCTCTGGCAATCTATGGGAGTGTCACAGGGTTCACTTCTCGTGCAGACTCTTTTCTCTGTGTACATCAATGACATCGCTCTTGCGGCTGGTGATTCTCTGATCCACCTCTACGCAGACGACACCATTCTGTATACTMCTGGCCCTTCTTTGGACACTGTTAACAAACGGCTTCAATGCCATACAACTCTCCATCCATGGCCTCCAACTGCTCTTAAATGCAAGTAAAACTAAATGCATACTCTTCAACCAATCGCTGCCCGCCCGTCCAACATCACTACTCTGTATGGTTCTGACTTAGAATGTGGACAACTACAAATACCTAGGTGTCTGGTTAGACTGTAAACTCTCCTTCGACTCACATTAAGCATCTCCAAACCAAAATTAAATCTAGAATCGGCTTCCTATTTCACAACAAAGCATCCTTCACTCATGCTTCCAAACATACCCACGTAAAACTGACGATCCTACCGATCCTAGACATCGGCGATGTCATTTATAAAATAGCCTCCAACACTCTACTCAGACAATTGGATGGAGTCTATCACTGTGCCATCTGTTTGTCACCAAAGCCCCATARACTACCCACCACTGCGACCTGTATGCTCTCGTTGGCTGGCCCTCGCTTCATATTCATCAACAAACCCACTGGCCCCAGGTGATCTATAAGTCTTTGCTAGGTAAAGCCCCGCTTTAGCTCACTGGTCACCATAGCAGCACCCACCAGTAGCACACGCTCCAGCAGGTATATTTCACTGGTCACCCCCAAAGCCAATTCCTCCTTTGGCCGCCTTTCCTTCCAGTTCTCTGCTGCCAATGACAGGAACGAACTGCAAAAATCACTGAAGCTGGAGACTCATATCTCCCTCTCTAACTTTAAGCACCAACCGTCAGAGCAGCTCCCAGATCACTGCACCTGTACATAGCCCATCCAACTACCTCATCCCCATACTGTTATTTGTTTTGTTGCTCCTTTGCACCCCAGTATCCCTACTTGCACATGCATCTTCTGCACATCTATCACTCCAGTGTTTAATTGCTAAATTGTAATTTCGCCACTATGTACTATTTATTGCCTTGCCTCCCTTATCTTACCTCATTTGCACACACTGTATAGACTTTTCTATTGTGTTATTTTTTGTATGTTTGTGTATTCCAGGTGGAACTCTGTGTTGTGTGTCGCACTGCTTTGCTTTATCTTGAAGGTTTCCCCTTCATCTCCATGAACTGTTCTTCTTAATCCTTCAGTCCGTAAAACTCCGCGAGCATGTTTCCACGGCTCAACCATCGCACCTCACAGAGGTAAACCAGATCACCATACTCCGATTCAAGATCACTCAATAGCTCCATAAATTGGCGGTTGTTCAGCCCAGCTTTTGATAAAATTGATGGTCGACACTACAGTTGCCATTGCGTTGTTTGGCTTCAAGGACTGTGCACACTGACTTTCTTGATGTATGATGCAGTTGCATACAATTAAATCACTTGGATCAAGACAGACAACTCATTTCTTCTTTCACTAATGCGGTTAAACCCTTTTTCGAGCCAACCATGGCTGGTGCTCCATCTGTAGGCTACTTAATTTTTCAAACCGTAGCTCAAATTTGCTCATAGCCGAGACATGTCTCTCAAACAAGTTATCACCTTTGGTTGTGTCATACATGGCTTCCAAAGACCAACATTCCTCCATTGTGTCAAACTCAGCGGTAATCCAATGCACAAAAATMGCAAATTGGGCAGTATTTTATTAAATTGAATTTTTGTGGAAAAACAACATCTAGAGCTTTTCTAAAACAAAAACAAATGTATTTATGAATGGGCTCGGGGACCTGATCAAAACAGTCTCGTAGGCGAGTACACGGCCCAGAAGCCGGACGTCCCCCACCCCTGGCCTAGGCTATACCCCCTCTAAACATAGGTTCCACACTGAAAATAAGCAAAAACACTAGTTTGATAACAGACAGAGCGCATCTTCATCAGAATCATTAAGCCTAGGCCTACTCACTAAACATATGTTGTGGCAGTAATTCATTACCATGCAGTGTACAATTCTAAGAACAGGCAGAATAAACTAAATTGAATGACAGTATATCAAGGTTTTGTATACCGGAAATAATTGCCAAATTGAGCCCCGTTTCAAATTATCACACTGAGAATAACTCTTCCAGACAAGAGATGAGAATCACTTCGCAGTGGCAACTTTTTTAATTTGGAAAAATATTCAGCTATATTTTATTATGTTATATGAGTGTTATTTTACTACAAAATAGGTATCTTGACTGTGATAAGGGCTAGGGAAATAAGTGTCTTGTCTGCTAAATTAACATAGCAAGGCTATGCCATTGGGTTTTACAAGCAAGTACCACTGCCAAGGTTACTGCCTTTTTGAAGATTGTGTTCCATAATATAACCAGTTGATACTACGATTTCAATAAATTAATTTTAAATGGCACTTGGCTTTATGATTGACAGAGCATCCGGAAAGTATTCAGATCCCTTCACTTTTTGTTACATTACAGCCTTATTCTAAAAKGGATTAAATAAAAAAATAATATCCTCATTCTACACACAATAACCCATAATGACAAAGTGAAAACAGGTTTTTTCGAACGTTTTTCAAATTAAAACAAAATAAACAGAAATACCATATTTACATAAGTATTCAGAACCTTTGCTATGAGACTCAAAATTGAGCTCAGGTGCATCCTGTTTCCATTGATCATGTCTGAGATGTTTCTACAACTTGGAGTGCACCTTTGGTAAATTGTATTTAATGGAGAAAAAAAATWACTTAACGTTGGTGATTTACCCAATATATTACTGGGAGTTTCGTCAAATCTGACCACGACTCAATCTTGCTCCCTCCTGTCCTATGAGTTTCTGCCTAAACGGGTACCCGTGCTTCGAACTCTTCTCTTCAATGCTGGTCTGACCAATCGGAATCTACGCTTCAGGATTGTTTTGWTCACGTGGACTGGGATATGTTCCAGGTAGCTTGCGAAAATAATCTAGACGCTTACCCGGATACGGTGACTGAGTTTATAAGGAAGTGTAGAGGAGACGTAGTACCCACTGTGACTATCAAAACCTAACCAGAAACCGTGGACGGTACCATTCGCTTGAAACTGAAAACGCAAACCACCGCATTTAACTATGGCAAGGTGACTGGTAATATGGCAGAATATAAACAGTGTAGTTATTCACTCCGCAAGGCAATCAAACAAGCTAAACATCAGTATAAAGAAAGTGGAGTTGCAATTCAACGGCTCAGACACGAGACATGTGGCAGGGACTACAGACTACAAAAGTAAAACCAGCCACGTCGCGAGACCGACATCTTGCTTACGGACAGGCTAAACACATTCTTCGTAAGCTTTGAAGATGACACAGTGCCACCAACACGGCCCGCTATCAAGGACTGTGGGCTCTCCTCCGCTGTGGCCGACATGAGTAAAACATTTAATATGTTAACCCTCGCAAGGCTGCTGGCCCAGACAGCATCCCTAGCCGAGTCCACAGAGCATGCGCAGACCAGCGGGCTGGCTGGTGTTAACAGGCATATTCAATCTCTCCCTATCCCAGTCTGCTGTCCCCACATGCTTCAAGCTGGCCACAATTGAGCCTGTACCCAAGAAGGCAAAGGTAGCTGAACTTAATGACTATTGCCCCGTAACACACACCTCTGTCATCATGAAGTGCTTTGAGACTAGTCAAGGATCATAAACAGCAAAAAAAGAAACACCTTCTCACTGTCAACTGCATTTATTTTCTGCAAACGTAACATTTGTAAATATTTGTATGAACATAACAAGATTCAACAACTGAGACAAACTGAACAAGTTCCACAGACATGTGACTAACAGAAATTGAATAATGTGTCCCTGAACAAAGGAGGGGGGTCAAAATCAAAAGCAACAGTCAGTATCTGGTGTGGCCACCAACTGCATTAAGTACTGCTGAGAGTACTGCATCTCCTCCTCATGGACTACACCAGATTTGCCAGGTCTTGCAGTGAGATATTACCCCACTCTTCCACGAAAGCACCTGCAAGTTCCCGGACATTTCTGGGGGGAATGGCCCTAGCCCTCACCCTCCGATCCAACAGGTCCCAGGTGTGCTCAATGGGATTGAGATCTGGGCTCTTCGCTGGCCATAACAGAACACCGACATTCATGTCTTGCAGGAAATCACGCACAGAACGAGCAGTATGAATCTCCCAGTCGAGGTCGCCACGGGTATTGAACCAGCATCTGTAGCAACACAGTGGGCAAAATAATCCTACCAAAATAAAATAATAAAAACCTTAGTGTTTTAGTAAGTAATACTGAAGTCGTGCACAATTATCAGTTTCCATTTAGGTTTATGTCACCCATTCATTGTCAGTTAGAGACACAGTAGGACCAAAACGCATAATCAGTGCTCTAACTCCCCCTTGCGCTGGTCTGGAGCAATGAAGTGGTGACGCAGGGTACCATACTAAACCACAAATAACCTCTAAGTCCCGCAGCATAATCGCAAAACTTTTAGTGGAGCAACCACTGTACTCATCTCATATGTGTATACCGTTTTCAATACTATTCTACGGTATCTCATTCACTTAATAATGTTTACATATCTGGCATTACTCATCTCATATGTATATACTGTATTCTATACCCGTTCCACTCCGACATCGCTCGTCCATGTGGATATAGTCTTAATTCATTCCCACTTAGATGCGTGTGTATTGGGTTATTGTTGTTTAATTTGTTAGATATTAATGCACTGTCAGAGCTAGAAGCACTTCGCTACACCCGCAATAACATCTGTTAATAACGTGTATGTGACCAATAAAATTTAATTTGAGTGTGCAACTATTTTTATAGCTTATAAATTAAATTGATTGAACATGATTTGGAAAGGCACACACACCCGTCTATATAAGTTCCCACAGTTGAGAGTGCATGTCAGAGCAAAAACCAAGCCATGAGGTTGAGCGAATTGTCCGTAGAGCTCCGAGAGAGGATTGTGTCGAGGCACAGATCTGGGGAAGGGTACCAAAACAATTCTGCGGCATTGAAGGTCCCCAAGAACACAGTGGCCTCCATCATTCTTAAATGGAAGAAGTTTGGAACCACCAAGACTCTTCCTAGAGCTGTCCGCCCGGCCAAACTGAGCAATCGGGGGAGAAGGGCCTTGGTCAGGGAGGTGAACAAGAACCTGATGGTCACTGACAGAGCACCTCTGTAGAGACGGGAGAACGTTCCAGAAGGACAACCATCTCTGCAGCACTCCACCAAATAGGCCTTCATGGTAGAGTGGCCAGATGGAGGCCACTCCTCAGTAAAAAATGCACGACAGCCCACTTGGAATTTGCCAAGATTCTCTGGTCTGAGAAACCAAGATTGAACTCCTTGGCCTGAATGCTAAGCATCACGTCAGGAGGAAACCAAGCACCACTCATAACCTGACTAATACCATCCCTACGGTGAAGCATGGTGGTGGCAGCATCATGCTGTGGGGGTGTTTTTCAGTGGCAGGGACTGGGAGACTAGTCAGGATCGAGGGAAAGATGAATGTAGCAAAGTACAGAGAGATTCTTGATGAACACCCGCTCCAGAGTGCTCAGGACCGCAGACTGGTGTGAAGGTTCACCTTCCAAAAGGACAACAACCCTAAGCACACAGCCAAGACAAAGCAGGAGTGGAATCGGGACAAGTCTCTGAATGTCCTTGAGTGTCCCAGCCAGAGCCCGGACTTGAACCCGATCGAACATCTCTGGAGAGACCTGAAAATAGCTGTGCAGCAATGCTCCCCATCCAACCTGCCAAAGCTTGAGTGTATCTGCAGAGAAGAAAGGGAGAAACTCCCCAAACAGGTTGTAGCCAAGCTTGTAGCGTCATACCCAAGAAGACTTGAGGCGAGAATCGCTGCCAAAGGTGTTTCAACAAAGTACTGAGTAAAGGGTCTGAATACTTATGTGAAATGTCAGTTTTTTAAAATTTGAAATACATTTTTTAAATTTCATTATGAGGTATTGTGTGTAGATTGATGAGGGAAAACTATTTAAATACATTTTAGAATACGGCTGTAACGTAACAAAATGTGGAAAAGGTCAAGTGGTCTGAATTCTTTCCGAATGCACTGTATATGGGGCAATTTAGAAATTAGGATTTGATAAATTAAGCATTGTTAGGCACTGTTGGCATAGGCCTATAGATTAATGCGTACATATTTATTTCCAGTGTGTGCCTTGGGTAAAAAATGAATTGGAGCACTCAAAGAAATCACGACGTACTCAAACAGCCCAAAAATGTCCAATGCCCATCCCTAGAACTTAATCACACTCTCCTCTCCCTGGGCATGCTGCAAGTATTTGAAGGATTTTTTGTGTGGCTAACATTAAAAGTTATACAAAGATGATTGGCTTGGGAGACTGAAAGCTTCCTATTTTTTGTCCAATGGATTTGGATGACCCCTGTACTGAGGGAAATACACCAGGAGTAAACAGGTAGTGGGGCATGATAAGATATTTTACTAATGAGCACTGACTGCACACAGACATACAATACATTTTTGAAAACAGGCTGATCAGTGATGAGCTGCATTTCTAACTGGAATGGAGTTAAATGGCAAATGGTTGCGTAGGAACCAAAACACTTCCTGACCTTAACAGTCGGACACTTTTGAAACATCGATAATATCATTCACACATACATTCCTACATTTTCAGTCTCACGCATGGCTAAAACGTCTGAGTACGGATGGTGAGCTCCACAATTCTGAGCCTCTGAAGCTGCAAAGTAAAGTTTTGGAGCTCCGCTAGCGCTCAGAGTTCAAACTAGTTGAGATAATCAAATCCCTGTTTGTTCATTTTCTAAATATAATTTCCTGCTAAGAGAAAAATGTGTCTATGAAATATTCATGAGCCCATACTGAGCAGAGTAGTGGGTAAGATATAATGCACTAGAACGCAGCTATCATTTATTTGTTTAGCAGGGATCTGCCTCCCTTCTTCCAGGGCGACTTATCAGCCTCCTTAGCACTTAAAAAAACAAACACCCTGTTTCCATCCAAACTCATTACGAAGTGAGAGTTTTTAAATTGGGGCATTTGAGGCAAAGCACTTTGCTGTAGGGGTAGGACAGCTGTTCCCCACCAAAGAGTGAACAGTGAAGCCAATATCCTTCAGGTCACCAGTGGGCTGCTCTAACCACTCGGCTGGTCCTCTGATTGAAGCCTCCCTCTACCCAGAGCTGCTCCCATTAGCAGAACAGCAGGAAATGGGCCTTCTGCTCCCCAGGGTAGGGCTATTAAAATAGAATTTAAAAAATAAAAACTTGCTCTCTCTCGCTCCCCCTCTCACTCGTTCGCTCTTTATGCAAGGTGCATAATGGTTAGTTAGGATGATGATAACAATGCCCCCATTAAGCCAATCTAACGCCAACACTTATTTCTACCATTACAGATCTTAATGAGCCGCGGCGAATGAGCCTTGCCCCAGAATAAACTAAAATGAAAGAAAAAAATAACTGCTCAGTGAAAACATGCTCACGCCATCGACTACAGATGGCTTGCATAAACACAGCAGCCGAGGCTCCCAGCCCCCTGAAAGAGCTCTTCATAAATACAAAAGGGGCTAATGAATAACCCGATGGTAAAAAGTAGAGGTAGACTGATTATGATTTTTCAACGCCGATACCGATTATTGGAGGACCAAAAAAAGCCGATACTGATTAAATCGGCCGGTTTTTACATATATATTTGTAATATTGACAATTACAACAATACTGAATGAACACTTATTTTAGCTTGATATAATACATGAATAAAATCTATTTAGTCTCAAATAAATAATGAAACATATTCAATTTGGTTTAAATAATGCAAAAACAGTGTTGGAGAAGAAAGTAAAAGTGTAATATCTGCCATGTAAAAATGCTAACGTTTAAGTTCCTTGCTGAGAACATATGAAAGCTGGTGGTTTCTTTTAACATGAGTCTTCAATATTCCCAGTTAAGAAGTTTTAGGTTGTAGTTATTATAGGAATTATAGGACTATTTCTCTCTATACCATTTTTATTTCATATACCTTTGGCTATTGGATGTTCTTATAGGCACTATAGTATTGCCAGCCTAATCTCGGGAGTTGATAGGCTTGAAGTCATAAACAGCGCTGTGCCTCAAGCATTGCTAAGAGCTGCTGGCAAACGCAGTAAAGTCCTGTTTGAATGAATGCTTACAAGCCTGCTGCTGCATACCACCACTCAGTCAGACTGCTCTATCAAATCATATACTTATTTATAATAAACACACAAACACCAGCCTTTGGTCATTAATATGGTCAAATCTGGAAACGATCATTTAGAAAAACATATATATTTTTTCAGTGAAATACGGAACCGTTCCGTATTTTATCGAACGGTGGCAACCCAAAGTCTAAATATTACTGTTATATTGCACAACCTTCAATGTTATGTCATAATTATGTAAAATTCTGGCAAATTAATTACGGTCTTTGTTAGGAATAAATGGTCTTCACACAGTTCACAACGAGGCAGGCAGCCCAAACTGCTGCATATACCCTGACTCTGCTTGCACTGAACGCAAGAGAAGTGACACAATTCCCCTAGTTAATATTGCCTGCTAACATGAATTTCTATTAACTACATATGTAGGTTAAAAACAATATACTTGTGTATTGATTTTAAGAAAGTCATTGATGCTTATGGTTAGGCACATTTGTGCAACGACTGTGCTTTTTTTGCAAACGCGCTTTTGTTAAATCATCACCCATTTGGCAAAGTAGGCTGTAATTCGATGATAAATTAACAGGCACCGCATTGATTATATGCAACGCAGAACAAGCTAGTTAACCTAGTAATATCATCAACCATGTCTAGTTAACTACTGATTATGTAAGATTGATTGTTTTTTATAAGACAAGTTTAATGCTAGCTAGCAACTTAACTTGGCTCCTTGCAGCCACAAGGTCCTTTTGATGCTGCACTCGCAAACAGGTGGTCAGCCTGCCACGCAGTCCCCTCGTGGACTGCAATGTAATCTGCATCCAAAAAGGCAGGATTGCTATGAAAACTTGAAATCGGCCATGCCGATTAAAATCGGTCGATCTCTAGTAAAAAGCATTCATTCCTTCACACAACTTGAGATTAATGAGATAATATGCGGTTAACTGCTTTAAAGACAACTGTCCGTAAAAAGGCAGGAATGAATACGGTTTCACTCCATCTAGCAAACAGGTGTCTATGAACAGGCTCCACCACCTCCCTTGCCGTGCCTGGGCCAGACAAACAGTGACCTTGTTTAGGGTAGAAAGAAGGAATAATAGAGGGTATATGGAAGGATAGAGGGAAAGGCAAGGATAGAGGGTATACGGAAGGATAGAGGGGGAATAGAGAAGGTTAAGAGAAGGATAGAAGTTGTAGCTATAGGTAAGGTACAGCTACTGTGCATTGAGTGTGGGATGTCGATCACATCAACAGTATGTGCTGGGGAAAATTCAATTACAGCCTAATGAAGAGCGAGACAATCCCCCCCCAAGCGAGCGACTAAGCCCGATAATTAGCCAACGCAAGGAGGCATGAAGCAAGCATCAGACAGACAGGTGAAGGGGTTTTAATAATGCTGGGCGGGAGGAGCTGGGCTGCCCATCTTCAGTGCATCTGCTCACAACATCACCACAGTGTGGATTAATGCAGCCTGGCCTGTTTATCACTCATCACAAAGCATGGCAGCCCTCTGTTCTCTCCATCACCTCTCTGGTCTCTCTCTCGCTCTATACACTGAGTGTACAAAACATTAAGGACACCTTCCTAATATTGAGTTGTGTGTGCCCCCCCCCCCCCCCCCCCCCCGCCCCCCCCAGAACAGCCTCAATTCGTTGGGGCATGGACTCAACAAGGTGTCAAAAGCTTTCCAGAGGGATGCTGGCCCATGTTGACTCCAATGCTTCCCACAGCTGTCTCAAGTTGGCTGGATGTCCTTTGGGTGGTGGACCATTCTTGATACACACAGGAAACCGTTGCGCCTGGCACCTACTACCATACCCTATTCAAAGGCACTTGAATATTTTGTCTTACCCATTCACCCTCTGAATGGCACACATACACAATCCATGTATCAATTGTCTCGAGGCTTAAAAATCCTTCTTCAACCTATCTCCCCCTTCATCTACACTGATTGAAGAGGATTTAACAAGTGACATCAAGAAAGGAACATAGCTTTCACCTGGTCAGTCTGTCATGGAAAGAGCAGGTTGGTGGATTTTGTACACTCAGTCTATATCTATTATCGTCATCTATAGACTGCCTGTTGTCCTCTCTTTAAGGTCCATCACCTCCCCTTGCAGTTAGTCTTTTTTTCAACTCTCAAATGCAATCCATCTCTCCCTTTAAATTCTCTCCATCGGGTTTGCAAAGTTTCTCACTCCATCTCTAAGTCTCTTCCTCCCCCCCTCTATTTGACAGATTTCACAGGGAGTGATAAAACAGTTCAAAGTGCCTCTACCCCTACTGCCAGCTGTCTCTGGTAAAGAGGGCACACAAAGATTATAGAACCTCCCCTTAATTCACTGTTGCTTAATGATGATTAAAAATAGGACCCGCCGGGGTTTAAGTCATCAGACGACACAGCAGCAGTGGTGTTGCATCGGAGGAGAGAAACATGTTSAGAACAACGCAGCAGTGTTACGTCGGGGGAGAGAAACAAGTTCAAAACGACGCCCCTGAGCCTTATGTGGGGTTGGTTATGACTYATGGCGACACAGATAAGACAACAGGGTGTTGACAGAACAGGGAGGCCACAAAGCAATATGGAGGCCATCTTCCCAGACATGTATGTGTTAGTGCAGGTCGGACAGTGTTTCTACCGACTACCTAAACACACTGTTTGTTAAGCAGGGAGATGGAAGGCAGAGATGCTACTAGACTGTGTACACTGCTGTGGATTAGACAGGGAGTTTAGATGCAATGTACTATTAGACAACGCAGAAGGGAATGTCCTATACCGTCTTAGCCACAACAACCCTGCTATGACCGCTAGATAAATCTTCTGAATTACTTTTCGTACTGAAGATTGTTTCGAACTAGCCTCCATACTTCCTTCTGCCAAATGAATACTTTAAAAAAAAAAGTGATTGCGGAAGGTCAGTAAATATTTTGGAAATATCTACAAATTCAACCCATAATGTTATCTAAATGTAATGGTTCAGGGAACACTGCAGTACCAAGACAGAAAGCTACAACTAGGGTATCAGGTGCTCTGGCTCCGCTGACAGAAAGCAATGACAAGTGATTGAGTGCCAGTGGAGGGAAGAAAGGGAGCGAAATAGGCTCAAAAGAGAGGATGAAAGGAAGAGAGAGAGGTGCATGTGACAGGACAGGGACGAGTGTAATCGGGTAGGGGGACGGGGGGGTCTGATGCATTGCAGCCGTTCACTCAATTGATCCCATCAGGGGCTCGAGAGTGAGCGAGTAATTGGACGATCAATCTGCCAATGACAGGCCTCCATCACAGAGCGCCGCTCGATGCACGCAGCAGTCCCGCCTAGACGGATGGGGCTGTCACAAACCCCCATCAATGATGGAAACACCAGGTGCCGCGTTGTCAAACACTCCCCAATAAAATAAAGCCCCATTTAGACAGAGGGCCATTTTAGTGGCATTGCGAGTCCCGGTATGAGCTCATGTTGTGGCACTAAAGCCCCATGTCACAGACTGGTTATGGATCTGGTGTGACGTTTATAGGGGGGATGGAACAATGGACGGATTAAATCAATTAGGTTGAAATCTCCATGAAAATGGCTAGTGGTAGAGGGCCAGACGGTGGCATCAGTCAAACACCTGCGTGACAGTATCCATCATGGGAGAATATAGTGTGGCAGCCTGGTGGCAGGACCAGGTTACCAATTGGGCACATGCCCCTTGACCTCCAGGTGGTCCCCTACCACAAAAACAAAAAATACAAACACTTGGAGGTCATGGGGCCCCCAGATTACATACGAACACGTCATTAGCAATGGGAAAACGAAGAACTGTAGTAGATTAGCTTAAAATGGCAACATTTTCTCTCATCCTTATGGCAAAATGTGAACAGCATGAGATCAGCAATAGAAACAGCACATTGTTCTCTGCGTCATGGCAAACTGTAGAATTGCAAGAAATTAGCTTTAAAACTGCTAAATTGTCTCTGCCTCAACACACAATCTGTAGAATAGCATTATAAAACTACGTTTCCCTCTGCTCTACGGCAAAATATGTTGAAATGCACCCCCCCCCCCAAAAATGGTTTCTTAATTATAATATATATATATWTTTTTTAAATGTGTTGGGGGGGGCCCCCTGGAGCTAGGTTCCCCGGGGCCCCAAATTCAGTAGTCTGGCCCTGCCTGGTGGCTATTTCAACCTGGAGAAAAAGCCAAGCCCACCTTTCTGACAGGAGCTGCGGGGGATGACGAGAAGTAGAGCAACAGTTTAAAATGTGTGAAATTGTGAGAGAAAGTAAAACCTTGAGCGCTCTGATTCATGACGCGTAGATTAAGGGGCTTTGCAAATCTGATCCCTACAAAAGCAGAACATGATGATGCAATATGGGACAGGGGAAAAGATCAGCTGATCGACCTCACACAAAGATTTTGGTCATCGCCCTTGGCACTGTCTGTCATCCTCTCTGTACAGCCCCAACAACCCACTAGACAACTTACTGCATAGGATCTGACAGGCAGAACAACCTCCTGTGCTGAGGGCTGTCCTGTCTGCACTGTGAAATCACCTGAACTCCGTGACCAACGCTGCTTGACAACGGTGGGCACGGAGCTCAAGCACAGGCCTTTAATGCCAGGCTGCAAAAGTCCCTGGCATTTAACCTCCCCATTCCTGAGGTGACAGTCTGACATTGGCACAGCCATTCCACCGCAGTAACAGCCCCCTTCCACCTCAGGTGTCCACCCACCTGGGTGTCCAGGAGGGAGAGTGGAGAGGAAAAGATAGGAAAAGAGAGAAAGTGTCATGCTGATTGTGCTGCTTTGACTCCAACCTTCCGCCTCAGCAGCTCAGTGAAAATCAGAGCTGCCCACAAGACAGAGCTGGCAACACAATGTATGCGTGGGCGGAAGAGACAGACAGATAGGAGAGAGAGGGGAGATGAGCCTGATACAGGAAGGGAGAAGTGAAATGAGAGGGGACTGTGCAATCGGAATGAAGAGCAGGCTAGGCTGTGTCATACTAGTGAGAAAATAAGTCAATACAGTGTATTCAGAGAGTATTCAGACCCCTTGACTTTTTCCCACATTTTGATACCTTACAGCCTTATTCCAAAATGGATTAAATACGATAKCCCATAATGACAAAACAAACAGTTTTTCTATATTGTAGAATAATAGTGAAGATATCAAAACTATAAAATAACACATACGGAATCATGTAATACCAAAAAAAAGTGTTAACCAATTCAAAATGTATTTTATAATCTACAAAGTAGCCAAACAAATCAAATGTATTTATAAATCCCTTCTTACATCAGCTGATCTCAAAGTGCTGTACAGAAAACCAGCCTAAAACCCCAAACAGCAAGCAATGCAGGTGTAGAAGCCACCCTTTGCATTGAGGATAGCTTTGCACACTCTTGGCATTCTCTCAACCAGCTTCACCTGGAATGCTTTTTCAACAGTCTAGAAGGAGTTCCCACATATGCTGAGCACTTGTTGGCTGCTTTTTCTTCACTCTGCGGTCTAACTCATCCTAAACCATCTCAATTGGGTTGAGGTCAGGTGATTGTGGAGGCCTGATGCACTCCATTACTCTCCTTGGTCAAATAGCCCTTACATAGCCTGGAGGTGTGTTGGGTCATTGTTCTGTTGACAAACAAATGATAGTTCCATTGAGCGCAAACCAGATGGGATGGCGTATAGGTGCAGAATGCTGTGCTAGCCATGCTGGTTAAGTGTGCCTTGAATTCTAAATAAAAATCGCAGTGTCACCAGCAAAGCACCTCCACACCTACTCCTCCATGCTTCACGGTGGGAACCACACATGCAGCGGTCATCCGTTCACCTACTTCGCGTCTCAAAAGAATACGGCGGTTGGCACTAAAAAGCTCAAATTAGGACTCACCAGACCAAAGAACAGATTTCCACCAGTCTAATGTCCATCACTTGTGTTTCTTGGCCCAAACAAGTCTCTTCTTCTTATTGGTGTCCTTTAGTAGTGGTTTCTTTGCAGCAATTCGACCATGAAGGCCTGATTCCCGCAGTCTCCTCTGAACAGTTGATGTTGAGATGTGTCTGTTACTTGAACTCTGTGAATAATTTATTTGGGCTGCAATCTGAGGTGCAGTTAACTCTAATGAATTTATCCTCTGCAGCAGAGGTAACTCTGGGTTTTCCTTCACTGTGGCGGTCCTCATGAAAACCAGTTTCATCATAGCGCTTGATGGTTTTTGCGACAGCTCGAGGAAACTTTTAAAGTTCTTGAAATTTTCCTGATTGACTGACCTTCATGTCTTAAAGTGATGGACTGTCGTTTCTCTTGTTAATTGAAATGCATTCCTGGTGACTACCTCATGAAGCAGGTTGAGAGAATGCCAAGAGTGTGCAAAGCTGTCATCAAGGCAAAGGGTGGCTACTTTAAAGAATCTCAAATATAAAATATATTTTGATTTGTTTAACACCTTTTTGGTTGCTACATGATTCTGTTATTTCATAGTTTTGATGTCTTCACCATTATTCTACAATGAAGTAAAAATAAAGGAAAACCCTGGAATTAGTAGGTGTGTCCAAACCTTTGACTGGTACTGTAAGTATTCAGACCCTTTGCTATGAGACTCGAAATTGAGCTCAGGTGCATCTAGGGTTGCACATTTTGGGGAATATTCAGGAGGTGGAAACTATCCGTGGGAATTAATGGAAATACATGCAAATTGATATCAATTGATAATTGATATTAATACAATTTAAATGTAAATGTTTTTTGGATTGGACATAACCATATCATATGGAGACAAACATTTTACCTTATCCTAAGTAAACATAATTTCAAATCATTAAATCCTTCCTAAATAAATTTGAAAAAAAAGATTGTTACGAATCGAAATTTAATTAAATGAGTTGACTCTTCACATGGGATGATTTCACTGAACAACAAAAGAAAGGGAATATTGAATGATCCATCGCATCTCCCAATAACGTTTAACACACATCTGTAAAATGATAGTCTAGAAACTAAAGCTTTGGTTGTCTTCCATGTCTTCTCCCTGGACCTCCTCAATGTCCACCTCTTGAACATCAGACTCTGAGGCCTCATCTCATCTTCACTGTCACTTTCCAACCTTGTTGATGGCGGCTCGTTGTCAGGCTCAAAAAGCAACAAATTTGCCCGGATGGCCACCAATTTTTCAACCCTTGTATTGGTCAGCCTGTTGCATGCTTTGGTGTGTGTGTTCCCAAACAAGGACCAGTTGCAAACCGAGGCGGTTGAAGTCGGTGGGATTTGGAGGATGTTGGAGGCAACAGGGGAAAGCGCCTCAGATCCACAAAGTCCCTTCCACCAGGTGGCTGATGAGATATGTTGGCACGACTGCCATATTGCATCTCCATGCCAAAGCCATTGCTTGGAAATGTACTTCGCTAGACTGCCAAGAACCTTGCCCTCATCCAGGCCAAGGTGGCGAGACACGGTAGTGATGACACCATAGGCCTTGTTGATCTCTGCACCAGACAGGATGCTCTTGCAAGCATACTTGAGGTCCAACATGTATGCTGCAGCGTGTATGGGCTTCAGGCAGAAGTCTTCATGCTTTTTTATGCATTTCAGAACAGCAGTTTCCTCTGCTTGGAGCAACATTGAAGTGGGCGGGGCAGTACGGATTTCTTCTCTTACATCTGCAAGCAGAATCTGAACATCAGACAGGATGGCACTGTCTCCCTCAAGCCGTCCAATGACTACTGCTATAGGTTTCAGGAGTTTCAGGCAGTTTACCACTCTCACCAAAAACACATAATCCAGGAGGATCCTCTTGATGGGGCTGTCCATATTGGCAGACTGTGATATGGCCATTTCTTGGAGAGACTCCTTTCCCTCCAGGAGACTGTCAAACATGATGACAACACCACCCCCAACGGGTGTTGCTGGGCAGCTTCAATGTGGTGCTCTTATTCTTCTCACCTAGCTTGGTGAGGTAGATTGTTGCTATAACTTGATGACCCTTCACATACCTAACCATTTCCTTGGCTCTCTTGTAGAGTGTATCCATTGTTTTCAGTGCCATGATGTCCTTGAGGAGCAGATTCAATGCATGAGCAGCACAGCCAATGGGTGTGATGTGAGGGTAGGACTCCTCCACTTTAGACCAAGCAGCCTTCATGTTCGCAGCATTGTCTGTCACCAGTGCAAATACCTTCTGTGGTCCAAGGTCATTAATGACTGCCTTCAGCTCCTCTGCAATGTACAGTCGTGGCCAAAAGTTTTGAGAATGACACAAATATTAATTTTCACAAAGTGTGCTGCCTCAGTGTCTTTAGATATTAGTGTCAGATGTTACTATAGAATACTGAAGTATAATTACAAGCATTTGTGTCAAAGGCTTTTATTGACAGTTACATGAAGTTGATGCAAAGAGTCAATATTTGCAACGTTGACCCTTCTTTTTCAAGACCTCTGCAATTCACCCTGGCATGCTGTCAATTAACTTCTGGGCCACATCCTGACTGATGGCAGCCCATTCTTGCATAATCAATGCTTGGAGTTTGTCAGAATGTGTGTGTTTTTGTTTATCCACCCGCCTCTTGAGGTTTGACCACAAGTTCTCAATGGGATTAAGGTCTGGGGAGTTTCATGGCCATGGACCCAAATATCAATGTTTTGTTCCCCGAGCCACTTAGTTATCACTTTTGCCTTATGGCAAGGTGCTCCATCATGCTGGAAAAGGCATTGTTCGTCGCCAAACTGTTCCTGGAAGGTTGGGAGAAGTTGCTCTCGGAGGATGTGTTGGTACCATTCTTTGTTCATGGCTGTGTTCTATTCATGGCAAAATTGTGAGTGAGCCCACACCCTTGGCTGAGAAGCAACCCCACACATGGTCTCAGGATGCTTTACTGTTGGCATAACACAGGACTGATGGTAGCGCTCACCTCGTCTTCTCCGGACAAGCTTTTTTCCGGATGCCCCAAACCGGAAAGGGGATTCAGAGAAAATGACTTGACCCCAGACCTCAGCAGTCCATATTCCTGTACCTTTTGCAGAATATCAGTCTGTCCCTCATGTTTTTCCTGGAGAGAGTGGCTTCTTTGCTGCTTTTCTTGATACCAGGCTATCCTCCAAAAGTCTTCGCCTCATTGTGCGTGCAGATGCACTCACACCTGCCTGCTGCCATTCCTGATTAAGCTTTGTACTGGTGGTGCCCCGATCCTGCAGTTGAATCAACTTCAGGAGACAGTCCTGGCGCTTGCTGGACTTTCTTGGGCGCCCTGAAGCCTTCTTCACAACAATTGAACCGCTCTCCTTGAAGTTCTTGATGATCCGGTAAATGGTTGATTTAGGTGCAATCTTACTGGCAGCGATATCCTTGCATGTGAAGCCCTTTTTGTGCAAAGCAATGATGGCACGTATTTCCTTGCAGGTAACCATGGTTGACAGAGGAAGAACAATGATTCCAAGCACCACCCTCCTTTTGAAGCTTCCAGTCTGTTATTCGAACTCAATCAGCATGACAGAGTGATCTCCAGCCTTGTCCTCGTCAACACTCACACCTGTGTTAACGAGAGAATCACTGACATGTCAGCTGGTCCTTTTGTGGCAGGGCTGAAATGCAGTAGAAATGTTTTTTGGGGATTCAGTTCATTTGCATGGCAAAGAGAGACACTGCAATTAATTGCAATTCATCTGATCACTCTTCATAACATTATATAGGAGTATATGCAAATTGCCATCATACAAACTGAGGCAGCAGACTTTGTGAAAATTAATATTTGTGTCTGTTGTCCCTTGTGTCTGTGCTCGTGTAGAGGGGTGGAGATTATGTAGTTAATTATTCCTTGCCCACAAACATTCGACCACCCATGAGAGATGATTGCAATACAGTCTGCTTTCTCTATGATTTGCTTGACCTTTACTTGAACTCTGTATCCAGCAAATGAGTAGATAAAGCATGTCTGGTTGGAGGTGTGTATGATGGGCGAAGAAATCAGAAGTCTCTTTCAATACACATTGCCTGTGCGCATCAGAGGTGAACCAGTTGCATACACAGACATTCATCAGCATTTCTCTGACTACGTTCCTCCATTGAGTCAAAAAAACTTCTGATTCCAGGAGGACCATGAGCTGTTGCTATCGATAAGGTGTCCGATTCATCATTTTCACCTCGAATAGAAGTAGAGGGACTTTTGTCAGAGGTTGCTTGTTGTGAGCGCTGAGGGAACTTGGCCAGATGATTCTGCATCTCTGTTGCATTCMTCACATATGATTCGGCACAGTATTTGCAAATGTACACAGCTTGTCCTTGTACATTAGCTGCAGTGAAATGTTTCTACACATCAGATAGTGCCCACGGCCTTTTCCTGTAAAGATTAGGGGGAAAAAAGAGGAAAAGAATAAATAAAAAATACAGTTCCATGTACAGATAAATAGTTAAGCAGTTAAATTAAACTCCTTTGTAAGATAAATGTTTGAAAATTAAACATGGAAACAGTTAGCAGGCTCAAGCAAGCTAAACACCACATGGTAGCAAAAACTAACTAGCAGAAATTGTTAACAAGTTAAAAATGATTTAAACACACTTTGCTGTAGGCTACTATTTACTAGTTAACAAAAAAATTCATAAAATATATTCACCCCACCCAGTATTGTAATCAAAACCTACCAGAAAGTATGTAGTCCTTGAGAATCAGCTGTACATGTGATGGAGTGCACACCACATGTGATGGAAGAATGCACTGTGCATGCAGAGGGTTGCAATTCCATTGAATTGGGGATAGTTTATCCAAAATATGCCACGACCTAGAATTGCCTTGTGTATCCCACAAAAAAGGTTCACTGTTATAAGCTAACTTTCTTGATGAATTTAAGCTAAATTCCCCAAATTCCAGGGCTTAATTTCCCCTGGGTAAGTCTCCAACCCTTTGCAACCCTAGGTGCATCCTGTTTCCATTGATCATCTTTGAGCTGTTTCTAAAACTTGATTGAAGTCCACCTGTGGTAAATTCAATTGATTGGACATGATTTGGAAAGGCACACACCTGGTCTTTTTAAGGTCCCAAAGTTGACAGTGCATGTCAGAGCAAAAGCCAAGCATGAGGTCGAAGGAATTGTCCGTAGAGCTCCGAGAATGGTACCAAAAAAATGTCTGCAGCATTGAAGGTCCCCAAGAACACAATGGCCTCCATCATTCTTAAAATGGAATAAGTTTGGAACCACTAAGACTCATCCTAGAGCTTTGTCAGGGAGGTGACCAAGAATCCGATGGTCACTGTGACAGAGCTCTAGAGTTCCTTTGTGGAGATGGATGTCCTTCTGGAAGGTTCTTCCATCTCTGCAGCACTCCACCAAATCAGTGCTTTATGGTAGAGTGGCCAGACGGATGCCAATCCTCAGTAAAAAGGTACATGACCCCCGGCTTGGAGTTTGCCAAAAAGGCACCTAAAGGACTCAGACCATGAGAAACAAGATTTTCTGGTCTGATGAAACCAAGATTGAACTCTTTGGCCTGAAAGCCAATTGTTACATCTGGAGGAAACCAGGCACCATCCCTACGGTGAAGCATAGTGGTGGCAGCATCATGCTGTGGGGATGTTTTTCAGTGGCAGGGACTGGGAGACTAGTCAGGATCGAGGGAAAGATGAACAGAGCAAAGTAGAGAGAGACCCTTGATGAACATCTGCTCCAGAGTGCTCAGAACCTCAGACTGGGGTGATGGTTCACCTTCCAACATGACAACGACCCTAAGCACACCCCCCAAGACAACACAGGAGTGGCTTCGGGACAGTTATGACAAGAATTTGTTCTTCACTGACTTGCCTAGTTAAATAAAGGTTAAAAAATGAATTCAAAAAGTCATTGAATGTCCTTGAGTGGCCCAGCCAGACCCCTGACTTGAACCCGATCGAACATCTCTGGAGACCTGAAAATAGCTGTGCAGCGACGCTCCCCATCCAACCTGAGAGCTTGAGAGGATCTGCAGAGAAGAATGGAAGAAACTCCCCAAATACAGTTGTGCCAAGCTTGTAGCGTCATACCCAAGAAGACTCGAGGCTGTGATCGCTGCCAAACGTGCATCAACAAAAGTACTGAGTAAAAGATCTGAATACTTACGTGAGAATGTGATATTTCCATATTTTACTTTAATACATTTGCACAAATTTCTAAAAACCTGTTTTTGCTTTGTCATTATGGGGTATTGTGTGTAGATTGAAGAAAAATAACAATTTAATCCATTTTAGAATAAGGCTATAACATAACAAAATGTAGAAAAAGTCAAGTGTCTGAATATTTTCTGAACGCACTGTAAATGTACCACAAAGGCAACAATTGGCATATGAGTAAAAACAGGCAGCTTAAAAGCATCCAAAGTTGACCTGGCTTTGTCTGACAATGTGCGTCATTTGGCTTCTGACGATAATTGCTTTAGTGCACCGCATATTTTAATGCTGGTTTGAGGCCCCATCTGACGGCCTGTCATCTGTCCCTGATTGCACAGTCTGTCTGAGTGCAGACTTTTCTAAAAGAGACAGACTAAAACTGGAGCTTATGAGCCCAGGGTGATTCTCATGTTCTCTGAGACACCGTCTTAAAAGAGACAACACCCCACCTGAAAGCAAGCGTAATGGGAGGGAGATTGGAGAGATTAAGAACATGCTGAACGGAATAGGAAAATGAGTCTGGCTGTAAAGTACTCTGCACGCGTCTTCTGAGATGATGATGATAAACGAAGGGGAACTATCTGTGTTCCTACAGCAGGCACAATGAGTAGATGTACAGGCCTCTTACACAAAAGGAAAAAACAGATTAACCATAAATAATGAATAGGTTTGTTGATTATAGAAACTTGCTGATATGTACCTTGGAGGCCCATGGTACAAGTGACGAGAATGTACCAGTGACGAGAAACCATTCAATGCTGGTCTGACCAATCGGAAGCCACACTCCAAGATTGTTTTGATCACGCAGACTGGAATATGTTCCAGTCAGCCTCAGAGAATGACATTGATCTATACGCTGACTTGGTGAGTGCATTTATAAATAAGTGCATTGGAGATGTCGTACCCACTGTGACTATTAAAACCTACCCTAACCAGAAATGGCGGCATTCGCGAAAAACTGAAAGTGCGATCCACCGCATTTAAGCATGGAAAGAGGTCTGGTGATATGGCTGAATATAAACAGTGTAGTTATTCACTCCGCAAGGCAATCAAACAAGCAAAATGCCAGTACAGGGACAAGGTGGAGTCGCAACTCAACAGCTCAGACACGAGACGGATGTGGCAGGGTCCACAGGAAATCACGGACTACAAAAACAGCCACATCACGGATACCAACGTCACGCTTCCAGACAAACAAACACATTCTTTACCCACTTTGAGGATAATACAGTGCAACTGTCGCGGCTCGCTAACAAAGACACAGGCCCCCCCTCTCCTTCTCAGTGGCTGACGTGAGTGAAACCCTCACAAGGCTGCTGGCCAAGACGGCATACATAGCCGCGTCCTCAGAGCATGCGCAAACCAGCTGGCTAGTGTGTTTACGTGCATATTTAATTGCTCCCTATCCCAGTCTGTTGTCCCCATATGCTTCAAGATGGCTACCATTGTTCCTGTACCCAAGAAGGCAAAGAACTGAACTAAATGACTACCGCCCCGTAGCACTTACTTCTGTCATCATGAAGTGCTTTGAGAGACTAGTCAAGGATCATATCACCGCCTCCTTACCGGCCACCCGAGACCCACTTCAGTTTGCATACCACCCCAACAGGTCCACAGATGACACAATTTCCATGGCACTACACACTGCCCTATCCCATCTGGACAAAAATAAAGCTATTTAAGAATTCTGTTCATTGACTACAGCTCAGCATTCAACACCATAGTAACCTCCAAGCTCATCATCAAGCTGGAGGCCCTGGGTCTCAACCCCTCCCTGTGCAACTGGGTCCTGGACTTTGGCGGGCTGCCACCAGGTGGTGAAGGTAGGAAACAACATCTTCACTTCAATGGGGTCCCACAAGGGTGTGTGCTTAGCCCTCTCCTGTACTCCCTGTTCACCCATGACTGCATGGCCATGCACACCACCAACTCAATCATCAAGTTTGCAGACGACACAACAGTGGTGGGCTTGATCACCAACAACGATGAGAGAGCCTATAGGGAGGAGGTGAGTGCACTCGGAGTGTGGTGTCAGGAAAACAACCTCTCACTCAGTCAACAAAACAAAGGAGATGATCGTGTACTTCAGGAAACAGCAGAGGGAGCACCCCCCTATCCACATCGAAGGGTCAGTAGTGGAGAAGGTGTGAAGTGTTAAGTTCCTGGGCGTACACATCACAGACAAACTGAAATGGTCCACGCACACAGACAGTGTGGTGAAGAAGGCGCAACAGCGCCTCTTCAACCTCAGGAGGCTGAAGAAATTTGGCTCGTCACCCAAAATCCTGACAAACTTTTACAGATGCACAATCGAGAGCCTGGTAAGGCAACTGCACCGCCCTCAACCGCAAGGCTCTCCAGAGGGTGGTGCGGTCTGCACAACACATCACCGGGGGCAAACTACCTGCCCTCCATGACACCTACACCACCCGATGTCACAGGAAGGCCAAAAAGATCATCAAGGACAACAACCGAGCCAGTTCTGGTCACACCACTATCATCCAGAAGGCGAGGTCAGTACAGGTGCATCAAAGCTGGGACCGAGAGATTGAGAAACAGCCATCAGACTGCTAAACAGCAATCACTAACTCAAGAGGCTGCTGCCCACATTGAGACCCAATCACTAGTCACTAAACAATGCTACTCTAAATAATGCCACTTTAATAATGTGTACATATCTTACATTACTCATATCACATGTATATACTGTATTTTATACCATCTACTGCACCTTGCCTATGCTGCTCGACCATCGCTCATCCATATATTTATATGTACATATTCTCATCCACCCCTTTAGATGTGTGTATTAGGTAGTTGGGGAATTGTTAGATTACTTGTTAGATGTGTGTATTAGGTAGTTGATGGGAATTGTTAGATTATTTGTTAGATAATTCTGCAATGTTGGAACTAGAAGCACAAGCATTTCACTACACTTGCATTAACATCTGCTAACCATGTGTATGTGACCAATAACATTTGATGTTGTTCAAAAACCTCTTCATTTGAACCACTCAGACAAATACTGCACATCAATTCCATATGCACCTAACGTGCACTGACGAATAATTTGGTATTGCAAATGTCATGTGAAAATGCAATGAATCGTCATGATGAATCCTGTGATACAACATTTCCTTAAATTCACTGAAAGACAGATGGTTTATTCGGTCTGGAACATGAACAGCAGAACATATACATTGCATCCCTTATTCATGAGTTAATGCTTTCTGCACTATGCTCAAAATGAAGATACTGTGATGGGGCAAGGGAAACGGTTCGATACTGAAAACATACACTGAATGGAAGTTATACTGAAAAGCCCAACAACAAAAGACTGACTTTGCAGTGACTTAATGAAGTGGAAGAGAAAAGTTTGGTTGAATAATACAAAAATGAAGCTCACAGGTAAGAAGACAAATGATCAAACATTGCTTATGATACAAAAGCCTGAAAACATTTTGCAGATGACGCAGCAGTTTGTTGTGTACTGATATGTACACTAGGGCATAATTACCATAGCTACCGGGAGGTTAGTTAGTGATTACAAACACCTACCTACCATGTGTTTCATCAATAGTACTACATTGGTTTGGTTACAATTGGCTTTTGCTGGTCATAGGAGATACGGAAAACATTCATATTTATTAATTTAACTTGTCAAGTCAGTTAAGAACAAATTCTTATTTACAATGACGACCAACCCCTTACCCGGACGATGCTGGGCCAATTGTGCACCGCGCTATGGGACTCCCAATCACAGCTGGTTCTAATACAGCCTGTAATCGAACCAGGTTCTGTAGTGACGCCAATAGCACTGAGATGCAGTGCCTAAGACTGCTGCGCCACTCGGGAGCCCCAATGTGCATTCATCCGAATAATATAATCTGCATTACCACAGGCTACCTAGCTAACACAGAAGATATGAAAGTAGGAAAGGCTAATCACCACCAAATAACAAATTAGGTGGTTTCACTTGGTGGTGGGAGGAGGCGTATAAAGAATGCCCTGGCCTCACTGCTGCAAATGAGTCACCCAGGGCTGGCACAGGACCTGGGGATTGATTATAGCCCAAAGTTTTTTTTTCTTAAAGAGGACCAAATAGCAATCAGACCCTGGACAGCATTAGCATAATCATTTGTTCATTTTCCCTGAGCAAATATGACTCGTCCAAAGCTCTGTGTCAGAAGGAGCTATACAGTACGGTGTGCGTGATTCAGCAGCACTGTAGGCTCTATGCAACCCCACGCTAAAGTCTATAGTATGTGACCTATAGCATTTACAGTCTTTGTACATTGAACAGCAGTGTGTAGATCACATGATGGCCTGACATATTCTGCACTGCTATACCTAAGACATGATTAATATTCTCTCTTTGCATTATTAAATATTCTGGGAGAAAGTGTGGGCAAGAATTTATACACCTCCGATTCTTTATGTAAGAGTTCAGAGTCATGCATTGACTCCATAGTTCAAACTGATTAAACCGTGTTTGGGAACACAAACCCACAGACTGTAGGATTCTTCTTAAACAGGCCTAATCAAACACTAGCCTTCAATGTCCAGTCAGCAGCACTGCTGGTTTTAATCCTTTCACATCTAACCAGCGGCTGATTCAGTCCTGACAACAGGTGATTTTCCTCCTCACTGACATTAAAGTCAAGATCTGTATAAGATTTCCAGTAATTTGTGGCTTGTGTGGTCCAGCGGTTAGAGCCGCTAACTGACCCCGGCACACGTTTAATATGCCAGAGTCGGCATGGGTTTGAATCCACCTCCTACCTTTCCAATCTTTTCTCAACTGTCCCTATACCCACCCACCCACCCACCCACATTCAAAAGTTTGGGGTCACTTAGAAATTCTTTTTTTTGAAAGAAAAGCACGTTTTTTTTGTCCATTAAAATAACATCAAATTGATCAGAAACACAGTGTAGACATTGTTAATGTTGTAAATGACTATTATAGCTGGAAACGGCTGATTTATAATGGAATATCTACATAGGCGTTCAGAGGCCCATCATCAGCAAACATCACTCCTGTGTTCCAATGGCACGTTGTGTTAGCTAATCCAAGTTTATCATTATAAAAGGCTAATTGATCATTAGAAAACCCTTTTGCAATTATGTTAGCACAGCTGAAAACTGTTGTCCCGATTAAAGAAGCAATAAACTGACCTTCTTTAGACTAGTTGAGTATCTGGACCATCAGCATTTGTGTGTTCGATTACAGGCTCAAAATGGCCAGAAACAAATAACTTTTCTGAAACTCGTCACTCTATTCTTGTTCTGAGAAATGAAGGCCATTCCATGCGAGAAATTGCTAAGAAACTGAAGATCTGGTACAACGATGTGTACTACTCCCTTCACAGAACAGAGCAAACTGGCTCTAACCAGAATAGAAAGAGTGGGAGGCCCCGGTGCACAACTGAGCAAGAGGACAAGTACATTAGAGTGTTTAGTTTGAGAAACAGACTCACAAGTCCTCAACTGGCAGCTTCATTAAATAGTACCCGCAAAACACCAGTCTCAACGTCAACAGTGAAGAAGCAACGCCGGGATGCTGGCCTCTAGGCAGAGTTCCTCTGTCCAATATCTGTGTTCCTTTACCCATCGTAATCTTTTCTTTTTATTGGCAACTCTGCCTAGAAGGCCAGCATCCCGGAGTCGCCTCTTCACTGTTGACGTTGAGACTGGTGTTTTGCGGGTACTACTTAATGAAGCTGAGGACTTGTGCTGATGCTCCAGATACTCAACTAGTCTAAAGGCCAGTTTTATTGCTTATTTAATCAGGACAACAGATTTCAGCTCTGCTAACACAATTGTAAAAGGATTTTCTAATGATCAATTAGCTTTTCAAAATTATCAACTTGGATTAGCTAACACGTGCCATTGGAACACAGGAGTGATGGTTGCTGATAATGGGCCTCTGTACGCCTACGTAGATATTCCATTAAAAAAAAATCAGCCGTTTCCAGCTACAATAGTAATTTACAACATTAACAATGTCTACACTATTTCTGACCAATTTGATGTTTTTTTAAATGGACAAAAAAATGTGTTTTTCTTTCAAAAACAAGGACATTTCTAAATGACCCCAAACTTTTGAACGGTGACACACACACACTGTAATTAAAATGAATGCAGTGTATAGGTTTTGAAGAACATGACTTATACAAACTCAAAGGACCAGTGACTTGTACAAATGCATGCCATGTCTTTGCACCTAACTTAAAGCCACTGAACAATTAATTCCTTAAGAGGTGATGGAGATGGAAAACACATCCATCAATGGGGTTGGGGTGGCAGTGGAGCTAATTAAAGATTACTTAAACACTGCATGGTGAAGGCTGGGCAGAGAGGGGGCTGGGAAGAGAAGAGCTCAGCTGCTGACGGAGGCTCTAGAGCTGCAGTCTTGGTCTAGGCCTTGTTAATAAATGACTGCGGGAGAACCCTCAGCAAACAAGCTGGTAAACAAATGACTCACTTATACACTGAGGGAACACTTTGTGTGTGTGTGTGGATCCATGCATGTCTCAGTGTACCTTTGTCGCTGAAGTCGTCCACCAGTATGACCTCAGCAATGAGCTCAGGGGGGGACCGGTTGAGCACGCTGTGTACAGTCCTGAGCAGGGATGACCAACCCTCGTTGTGGAATGGTATGATGATGCTGGTGTTGGGCAACTTCTCCGCATACAGCTTCTGTTTACAGCTAAACACACAAACAAGCAACTAAACAAATAAGACAAACACAATTTACCAAAAAAGTGAAGAGCGAGACTACAGTGCAGAGCTGGTGTTCATAGTTTTTCAAGATTATTATTGCTGATCTAGGATCAAATCAAAGTTTATTTGTTGCGTACACAGATGTTATCACAGATGCAGCGAAATGCTTGTGTTTCCAGCTCCAAAAGTGCAGTAACACCCAGCTAAACATTACAATTTATTTATTTACATCCTATATCAGAACGAGCAATGTTATTAAATAAATACTGGTGTATAGACATATGAATAGAAAAGGTCTGTACAGCAGTAGTTATATAGGATGAGTATGACTAGAATACAGTATATCAAATCAAAGTTTATTTGTCACGTGCACCGAATACAACATGTGTAGACCTTCCAGTGAAATGCTTACTTAACCAATAGTGCAAAAAAGGTATTAGGTGAACAATAGGTAAGTAAAGAAATAAAACAGTAAAAAGATAGGCTATATACAGTAGCGAGGCTATATACAGTAGCAAGGCTACATACAGACACCGGTTAGTCAGGCTGATTGAGGTAGTTTGTACAAGTAGATATGGTTAAAGTGACTACGCATATATGATGAACAGAGTAGCAGTAGCGTAAAAGAGGGGTTGGTGGGTGGCGGGTGGTAGGTAGCGGGACACAATGCAGATAGCCCGGTTAGCCAACATGCGGGAGCACTGGTTGGTCGGCCCAATTGAGGTAGTATGTACATGAATGTATAGTTAAAGTGACTATGCATATATGATAAACAGAGAGTAGCAGCAGCGAAAAAGAGGGGTTGGCGGGTGGTGGCTGACACAATGCAGATAGCCCGGTTAGCCAATGTGCAGGAGCTGTCTCTTATACACATCTAGATGTGTAAAAAGTGACTATGCATATATGATGAACAGAGTAGCAGCAGCGAAAAAGAGGGGGGGGGGGGGGGGACACAATGCAAATAGTCCAGGTAGCCATTTGATTACCTGTTCAGGAGTCTTATGGCTTGGGGGTAAAAACTGTTGAGAAGCCTTTTTGTCCTAGACTTGGCGCTCCGGTACCACTTGCCATGCGGTAGTAGAGAGAACAGTCTATGACTGGGGTAGCTGGGGTCTTTGACAATTTTTAGGGCCTTCCTCTGACACCGCCTGGTGTAGAGGTCCTGGATGGCAGGCAGCTTAGCCCCAGTGAAGTACTGGACGGTACGCACTACCCTCTGTAGTGCCTTGCGGTCAGAGGCCGAACAATTGCCGTACCAGGCAGTGATGCAACCAGTCAGGATGCTCTCGATGTTGCAGCTGTAGAACCTTTTGAGGATCTCAGGACCCATGCCAAATCTTTTTAGCTTCCTGAGGGGGAATAGGCTTTGTCGTGCCCTCTTTACGACTGTCTTGGTGTGTTTGTACCATTCTAGTTTGTTGTTAATGTGGACACCAAGGAACTTGAAGCTCTCAACCTGCTCCACTACAGCCCCGTCAATGAGAATGGGGGCGTGCTCGGTCCTCCTTTTACTGTAGTCCACAATTATCTCTTTTTGTCTTGGTTACGTTGAGGGATAGGTTGTTATTCTGGCACCACCCGGCCAGGTCTCTGACCTCCTCTCTATACGCTGTCTCATCGTTTTCGGTGATCAAGCCTACCACTGTTGTGTCGTCTACAAACTTAATGATGGCGTTGGAGTCGTGCCCGGCCATGCAGTTGTGGGTGAACAGGGAGTACAGGACGGGACTGAGCACGCACCCCTGTGGAGCGCTAGCGTTGAGGATCAGCATGGCAGATGTGTTGCTACCTACCCTCACCACTTGGGGGCAGCCCGTCAGGAAGTCCAGGATCCAGTTGCAGAGGGAGGTGTTTAGTCCCAGGATCCTTAGCTTAGTGATGAGCTTTGAGGGTACTATGGTGTTGAACGCTGAGCTGTAGTCAATGAATAGCATTCAAAGGTGTTCCTTTTGTCCAGGTGGGAAAGGGCAGTGTGGAGTGCAATAGAGATTGCATCATCTGTAGATCTGTTGGGGCGGTATGCAAATTGGAGTGGGTCTAGGGTTTCTGGGATAATGGTGTTGATGTGAGCCATTACCAACCTTTCAAAGCACTTAATGGCTACGGACGTGAGTGCTACGGGTCTGTAGTCCTTTAGGCAGGTTGCCTTTGTGCTCTTGGGCACAGGGACTATGGTGGTCTGCTTGAAACATGTTGGTAATACAGACTCAATCAGGGACGTGTTGAAAATGTCAGTGAAGACACCTGCCAGTTGGTGAGCACATGCCCGGAGCACACGTCTGGCCCCGCAGCCTTGTGTATGTTGACCTGTTTAACCTGTTGAGGATAGAGGGCGCTATTTTCACTTTGGGGAAAAATTGTGCCCAATTTAAACGGCCTCGTACTCTATTCTTGCTCGTACAATATGCATATTATTATTACTATTGGATAGAAAACACTCAAGTTTCTAAAACCGTTAGAATTATATCTGTGAGTAAAACAGAACTCATTTTGCAGCAAACTTCCTGTCAGAAAGTGAAAAATCTCAAATCGAGGCTCTGTTCCAGGCCCTCCCTATCATTTCGCTTGAGATTTATGACTATACATGCACTTCATACGCCTTCCACTAGATGTCAATAGGCTGTGCGAGGTGAAATGGGGTCTCAATCTCTTTCTATGGGCAAAAGAGACAGCTTGGAATGACATGACCCCAGAATTCGTTTGTTCAGGAAGCGCATAAAGGCTTCTGAAAAGCAATCGTTATAGACGTCTTATATCTCCGGCTTTGACTTTATTTGATATATCATCGTAAAGTATGTTTTTTCAATATAGTTTTATTAGATTATTGAAATGTTTTCGGGAGTTTAGACGTATTGCGTTCTTTGCGTTTGGTGACGAAGGAGAGCTTAGCGCCACTTAGCTAGTTTTGCTTGCTCATTCGAGGGGGAAAAATGCCATTCTAAAACCAAACAACGATTGTTCCCGACAAAGGACCCCTTGTACAACATTCTGATGGAAGCTCAACAAAAGTAGGACCCATTTATGATGCTATTTCATATATCTGTCGGAACATGTTTACTAATAGTTTGCGCCCAGATTTTGGGCACTCTCGCCATAACGTAAACTGCATGTCGTAATGAAGTTATTTTTAGAATTCTAACACGGCGATTGCATTAAGAACTAGTGTATCTATCATTTCCTATACAACATGTATTTTTTAGTAATGTTTATGAATAGTTATTTGGTCAGAATATGTGAGTGTCAGAAAAATATCCGGACGTTGTGGGAAAAAGACGCTACGTTAGCACAATGTATAACCACTGATTTCAGCTCTAAATATGCACATTTTCGAACAAAACATAAGTGTATGTATAACCTGATGTTATAGGACTGTCATCTGATGAAGCTTATCAAGGTTAGTCAAAAATTATATATCTTTTGCTGGTTTGTTACGATCGCTAACTTTTGCTGCTGGTAAATGGCTTGTGTTTCTGGCTATTGTGGTAAGCTAATATAATGCTATATTGTGTTTTCGCTGTAAAACACTTAAGAAATCGGAAATATTGGCTGGATTCACAAGATGCTTGTCTTTCATTTGCTGTACACCATGTATTTTTCAGAAATGTTTTATGATGAGTATTTAGGTATTTCACGTTGMTGTCTGTAATTACTCTGGCTGCTTCGGTGCTATTTGTGACGTAGCTGTGATGGTAGCTGCAATGCAAAACTGATTTATAGCTCAAATATGCACATTTTTTMAACAGAACATAGATATATTGTGTAATATGTTATAAGACTGTCATCTGATGAAGTTGTTTCTTGGTTAGTTTGGTTGGTTCTTGGTTAGTTTGGTTGGTTTTGTGCCTGTGCTGTGAAAAATGTCTGCTTTTTTGAATTTGGTGGTGAGCTAACATAAATATACGTGGTGTTTTCCCTGTAAAACATTTTTTTTTAAATCGGACATGTTGACTGGATTCACAAGATGTGTATCTTTCATTTGCTGTATTGGACTTGTTAATGTGTGAAAGTTAAATATTTCTCAAAAATATTTTTTGAATTTCGCGCTCTGCCTTTTCAGTGGAATGTGGGAGGAGTTCCGCTAGCGGAACCCCGGGGCTAGACAGGTTAAAAGGTCTTACTCATGGCGGCTACGGAGAGCGTGACCACACAGCGTCCGGAACACTGACGCTCTCATGCATGTCTCAGTGTTGCTTGTCTCAAAGCGAGCATAGAAGTGATTTAGCTCGTCTGGTAGGCTCGTGTCACTGGGCAGCTCGCGGCTGTGCTTCCCTTTGTAGTCTGTAATAGTTTGCAAGCCCTGCCACAAAAGACGAGCATCGGAGCCTGTGTAGTATGATTCAATCTTAGCCCTGTATTGACGCTTTGCCTGTTTGATGGTTCATTGCAGGGCATAGCAGCATTTCTTGTAAGCTTCCGGGTTAGAGTCGCACCTTGAAAGCGGCAGCACTACCCTTTAGCTCAATGCTAATGGCTTCTGGTTGGGGTATGTACAGTGGGCAAAAAAGTATTTAGTCAGCCACCAATGTGCAAGTTCTCCCACTTAAAAAGATGAGAAAGGCCTGTAATTTTCATCATAGGTACACTTCAACTATGACAGACAAAATGAGAAAAAAAATCCAGAAAATCACATTGTAGGATTTTTAATGAATTTATTGCAATTATGGTGGAAAATACACTTTTGTTATTGACCAAATAGTTCTCAATACTTTGTTATATACCCTTTGTTGGCAATGACAGAGGTCAAACGTTTTCTGTAAGTCTTCACAAGGTTTTCACACACTGTTGCTGGTATTTTGGCCCATTCCTCCATGCAGATCTCCTCTAGAGCAGTGATGTTTTGGGGCTGTTGCTGGGCAACACGGACTTTCAACCCCCTCCAAAGATTTTCTATAGGGTTGAGATTGGAGACTGGCTAGCCACTCCAGGACCTTGAAATGCTTCTTTACAAAGCCACTCCTTCGTTGCCCGGGCGGTGTGTTTGGGATCATTGTCATGCTGAAAGACCCAGCCACGTTTCATCTTCAATGCCCTTGCTGATGGAAGGAGGTTTTCACTCAAATCTCACGATACATGGCCCCATTCATTCTTTCCTTTACACGGATCAGTCGTCCTGGTCCCTTTACAGAAACAGAGCCCCAAAGCATATTTTTCCACCCCCATGCTTCACAGTAGGTATGGTGTTCTTTGGATGCAACTCAGCATTCTTTGTCCTCCAAACACATCGATTGAGTTTTTACCAAAACGTTATATTTTGGTTTCATCTGACCATATGACATTCTCCCAATCTTCTTCTGATCATCCAAATGCTCTCTGGCAAACTTCAGACGGGCCTGGACATGTACTGGCTTAAGCAGGGGGACACGTCTGACACTGCAGGATTTGAGTCCCTGGCGGCGTAGTGTGTTACTGATGGTAGGCTTTGTTACTTTGGTCCCAGCTCTCTGCAGGTCAATCACTAGGTCCTCCCGTGTGTTCTGGGATTTTGCTCACCGTTCTTGTGATCATTTTGACCCCATGGGTGAGATCTTGCGTGGAGCCCCAGATCGAGGAGATTATCAGTGGTCTTGTATGTCTTCCATTTCCTAATAATTGCTCCCACAGTTGATTTCTTCAAACCAAGCTGCTTACCTATTGCAGATTCAGTCTTCCCAGCCTGGTGCAGGTCTACAATTTTGTTTCTGGTGTCCTTTGACAGCTCTTTGGTCTTGGCCATAGTGGAGTTTGGAGTGTGACTGTTTGAGGTTGTGACAGGTGTCTTTTATACTGATAACAAGTTCAAACAGGTTCCATTAATACAAGTAACGATGGAGGACAGAGGAGCCTCTTAAAGAAGAAGTTACAGGTCTGTGAGAGCCAGAAATCTTGCTTGTTTGGAATGACCAAATACTTATTTTCCACCATACTTTGCAAATAAATTCATAACAAATCCTACAATGTGATTTTCTGGATTTTTTTTTCTCATTTTGTCTGTCATAGTTGAAGTGTACCTATGATGAAAATTACAGGCCTCTCTCATCTTTTTAAGTGGGAGAACTTGCACAATTGGTGGCTGACTAAATACTTCTTTGCCCCACTGTATCTGGATTGGAGAAGTGTTGGGTTGTCTGAATTACAGCTGAACAGAARCTTTGAGAATAATTAAACTTGGTTAAAGCATCTCTAGAGTCCGTGAGTTATTTACTCTGAAAAATAAGAACCTAACAGAATGCAGGCCATGGAAGAACTGGGACATTTTCAACTTCCATGAATTGTGTACAGATCCTTGCGACATGGGGCTGTGCATTATGCTGAAACATGAGGTGATGGCAGCGGATGAATGGCACAACAATGGGCCTCAGGATCTCGTTACGGTATCTCTGTACATATAAATTGCCATCGATAAAATGCAATTGTATTCGTTGTCCATAGCTTATGCCTGTCCATACCATAACCCCACCGCCACCATGGGGCACTGTTCACAACGATTACATCAGCAAACCACTCACCAACATTACGCCATACACACCATCTACCATCTGCCCGGTACAGTTGAAACCGGGATTCATCTGTGAAGATCCCACTTCTCCAGCGTGCCAGTCGCCATCGAAGGTCAGCATTTGCCAAATGAAGTCGGTTACGATGCCAAAATGCAGTCAAGACCCTGGTGAGGACGACGAGCTTCACTGAGGCAGTTTGTGCAGAAATTCTTCAGGTGTGCAAACCCACAATTTCATCAGCTGTCCGGGTGGCTGGTCTCAGATGATCCCTCAGGTAAAGAAGCCGGATGTGGAGGTCCTGGGCTGGCGTGGTTAAGTATGGTCTGCGGTTGTGAGGCCAGTTGGACATACTGCCAAATTCTCTAAAATGACATTGGAAGCAGCTTATGGTAGAGAAATTAACATTCAATTCTCTGGCAACAGCTCTGGTGGACATTCCTGCAGCATGCCAATTGCACACTCCTTCAAAACGTGTGGCATTGTGTTGTGTGACAAATCTGCACATTTTAGAGTGGCCTTTTATTGTTCCCGGCACAAGGTGCACATGTGTAATGATAATGCTGTTTAATCAGATTCTTGATATGCCACACCTGTCAGGTGGATGGATTATCTTGGCAAAGGAGAAATGCTTACTAACAGGGATATAAACAAAATTGTGCACAGAATGAGAGAAATAAGCTTTTGTGAGTATGGAACATTTCTGGGATCTTTTATTTCAGCTCATGAAACATGGGACCAACACTTAACTTGTTCAGTATATATTTATTTTGGTATTTTTATACAATAGCCTCTCGTGTACTATTGTTTTACAATTTTAAGTGGTTTCTTAATTTTATTCTTGTCCATTTATAGCAAAGTGTGCTTTCTCAAATTGTATTATTTTATTTGCTAAGCACTTTGAAATAAAGTTTGATTTGATTTAAGATCACAATGACTAACATTATATGGACAAATGGGAACTGATCCTAGATCAGCACTCCTACTCAGATGCTTTATGACAGACTTTAGTATTATCATGTAGGCCTATTATTCATGACCCATAATTGTCACTGGACACAATGATAAACAGTAAGTATATTGCGATATTATATAATATGATTACTGTATATTGAAGTAATCATTGCAGATAATGAAAGCGCTTTGATGGGGCAGAATGAGCACCGCCAGTCTCTGGTTCATGAGTGAAATGAGTGCTAGAGCAGAGCACTAGCCCAAATCTAATTTGTCGTAAAACAGAGACAACTGAGACAGACTGTGTTGCTCAAACCAATTTCCAACCCACCCACATTTCCTGGCATTGTACTACACCCTGTGGAATTATGTGGCTTCCTTCATTGGAATTCTGTCGCAGCGCAAACATCAACAAATCGAATGTGTCAAGATCAGATATCCGCTCCACGCCTCTGGCGGTGACAACATGCCAATCACCAGGCGAGTGCGGGCCTCCAGGGCAGACAGGGCCACCGATTGGGTATTGGAGAGCAGATGTGGCCGGCTGATTGGTCTGACTGACACAGAACGACAGGGACTGTGACAGTTGGGTGTCACTTCAGCCGTTGGAAGGCCAAGCTTCTGCCACAGCCTCTTCATCAATACTCATCATCCCTCACTTTTTCACGTAGACAGACTGAGCTGAGAGAGCGAGAGAGAGAGCGAGAGAGAGAGCGAAATAAACCAATTACTCCCTAACCAGACTACGCAGGCTCCTTAGCAGGGCTACAAAGGATTGAGAGAGGGAGTAGAAGAGGGGATTTTCTTCATAAATATATATTTTTTAAATAGTAAAAGTGAGATGCCAGCCACAAAGCACAAAGAGCCCGGAAGAGTGACAGCGAAGGCGGGCCGGCAATAAGCTGCCGCTTCATTACACTTTATTAAACAAATTAGGCAGATCGGAGGGAGTTAAAGGGACCCATGTGGCCAACCTGTGATTCCCATAGCTGTAGGAACATCAACAGGCTGCTCCAAGGGAGACTGCTAGAGCACTGAATAGCAACAGCCTGCTCCTCAGAGGCTCTATTCACTGAAAAAAGGCTCGGGGAAATGTACCCAGAGGAAACCACAATGGCCCTGGATACTAAGACCCAGACAACACACACCCTGGAACAGCTTAGGGAACATGCTATGCTCTACTGGCAGTGACAATTCATTATACAGTGCGTTCGGAAAGTATTCCGACCCCTGGCCTTTTTCCACATTTTGGTACATTACAGCCTCATTCTAAAATGGATTCAATATTTTTATCCTCATCCATCAACACACAATACCCCATAATTACAAACTGAAAAACAGCTTTTTAGAAAATTTATGAAAAAATAAAAAATAAATAAAAAAAATACCTTATTTACAGAAGTATTGAGACACTTTGCTTCTACAACTAGCAGTCCACCTGTGTTAAATTCAATTGATTGGATATGATTTGGAAAGGCACACACCTGTCTATATAAGGTCCCACAGTTGACAGTGCATGTCAGAGCAAAAACCAAGCCATCAAGTCGAAGGAATTGTCCGTAGAGCTCCGAGACAGGATTGTGTCGAGGCATTGAAGGTCCCCAAGAAAACAGTGGCCTCATTCTGAAATGGAAGAAGTTTGAAACCACCAAGACTCTTCCTAGAGCTGGCCGCACAGCCAAACTGAGCAATCGGGGGAGAAGGGCCTTGATCAGGAATATGTCCTAGAACCCGATGGTCACTGACAGAGCTCCTCTGTGGAGATGGGAGAACCTTCCAGAAGTACAACCATCTCTACAGCACAACTAATCAGGCCTTTATGGTAGAGTGGCCAGACAGAAGCCACTCAGTAAAAAGCACATGATCCCCCCCCCCCACTTCGAGTTTGCCAAAAGGCACTTAAAGGACTCAGACCATGAGAAACAAGATTCCTGGTCTGATGAAACCGAGATTGAACTCTGGCCTGAATGCCAAGCGTCACGTCTGGAGGAAACATGGTACCATCCCTACAGTGAAGCATGGTGGTGGCAGCACTATGCTACGGGGATGTTTTTATAGATAAGGATATGGAGAAAAATCTGGCATTTGATTGCAAATATGGAGGGAGTCGTAAAGAGAACACACAGAAGGCCGTTGTATAACGGATTACATCTTCAAGCTAAGAGTAACCATGGCATCCGTGACAGAGGGAGAAGCATTCATCCATGTATACAGGTTAGTCTAGCTAGCAACATTTTCAGATATTATATGTTTCCAATTTTGTCAGCAAATTAATTTCATTGCAAGTAAGTGTGCTGTTAGCTAGCTCGCTAGCTAAAGTTGTGTGTACAATCTGTGTAGTAATATTATTCGTATCTCAGAGCCATTTGCATGGCTTGTTATAGCCTAATGTTAGCTAGCTAACACATTGAATCTAGTTGGTTAGCTACCTGCAGATTCATGCTAGGTAGTAACATCATGAGTTGGGATTATGGGTCATTGTTTAGCTAGCTAGATGTCTAAACAAAAGACTCCACTATGCAGATACCATTTCACTGTACTATGTACACCATCTTTATCCTGTGCATGTGACAAATAAACTTTGATTTTATTTGATGTAGTGTGTGTTTAACAGAGACAGTAATGTGAAGAAAAACATGACCTGCACCAAAGTCAAATTATGATATAACGTTAGGCCAACAAGACAGTGTCCAAGTTCTAAAAATCTCCGGTAGAATGCCCTGATTTTATTTTGTCACACTCACAACCATAAGCTATTTACTATAATTAGCTTGCCATTGACTTGTAATCTTGATGCATGTTTATTTTCCTGTAATAATGAATACAAATTAGCTCAAGTTAAGACGTTGTTAGCTATATGTTGTGGTCATTATTTGAGCTGGCTAGCCAGCTAGCTTAACATTAGCTAGAAATTAGAAAGTTGCTTTTAGTTGCCTGGGTTGCTAGATTGACATACACTAAATACATTTTCCAACAGATGGGTTTATTTATGCTATTTTGGACCACCAGGCTTCTGACGTCATGTGTGTGAATCCTTACAAAGATGGGTGCAGCTAAGGCTTAAGCAGGTGTGAACATGCTGAATGGACAAAGAAGAGTTCTCCAGTACGTGTGCCAAAATATTAAATAGCCATTTTCTCAAACATGGGGTTACAAGTTTATCAACTCTCAAAGCAGAATTACTTTCCCATTGTTCCTCAAATGTAGTGTATGATATACCATTTTCTAGCTACAAGTCTCTACTTCTATCCCAAGTAAAAAAACACAATTTCTAATTTTGCAATATAAAACTGAATCGAGCCGGTCGGTCACAATTGATTCCCCATTGAAAACATAGCTGGGGAATAGAAGGTCAGAGTATTGGTTAGGGTTTTGTAATTGTCCTCATAGACATAGAACAAGGAAAGGAAAGAGCAGGGAAAGAGGAATCGAAGATTGGACTCCTGCTGCATTGTTAAGGTAAAGGCAACTCAAGGTCCCAATTGACAGCTCCTTTCTTTGTAAAGGACATGAAGAGAAAAATGACAGTTTGGAGAGAAGAGTGAGTAAGTAGGGAAGAGGTGAAGAGTCAGACAAGTATGTCCTCTGGTAAAAAACTGTGTTCATATGTCAGAGACATACAAAAAACAGGGATAACTGGTCTAAGAGGAGGATTCACGGCACCGACCCAACAGCGATTTGAAAGAAAGCTAAATGCATGATTAAAGCTAAAGCATAGTCCCCTTTCACTCATTGGCTTATAAGGAAAGTAGCTACATCCTCAAATAGGAATGAAATACAAATTACACCAAGCCATTAGGAGAAAAACACCTTACACCTAATGCTCATAGTTATTTTGCTTATGGATCATCAGGAGAATGTGAAACAACTGACTAAACTATACTTATCTTTTGGGAGGAATGTGTGAGTTGACAAGTGGGGTAATTTAAAAGCGAAAAAGACACACTCACTTTGGGTGCCGGATGTCTGCGACAGAGCGATTGAGGGAGATCCTATCGCTGACATAGATGTTGAACCCATTCTCCCTGTAGGCCTGGTCCACCCGGTCAGCGTCGGTCAGCGGAAAAGGCTTCCCCTGCTCGCCGTTACCTACACACACACACACACACACCGAGAGAACAGACAAGAGTGCAACGATGGTGTTTGAGGAAGACTAGGGACAAAATGCCTTGCGCCAACCATCTGCTTTTCTCTGACAGACCGTGAAAGTACCTGGACTTAATGTCAGGTAAAATATCTTCGGTCTGAAGTACAGTACCTGCTGAATGAACCATAAGGAACTAGGAAATGTCTTGCAGTCTGTCGAGCACATCAATTTTAATGGCTTTGTGCTATAAATCACACTTTTCTTCCGAAAAGCTCATGTTCCTACACACGTGTCTTGTGAGGAATCATTTGTTATCGTAGTATATTAGTTGTGGGCTTCAAACCTCAAACTAAAAGGGAATATGGGGGAGGGACTTCCTGAAGTTCTGTCCTACCAGAGCGAGTAGCGTCTCTCCTAATTGCATCGTAGTCGTGCCAGTCTTTCCGCCGCACGCCGTCCCGCCCCAGCTGGGCATTATTCCGAGGCCTGACGTTCAATCCCTGCCAAAACACACAGCAACAGGGAGTCACACATCAGGACATACACACAGAGGGTATCACACAGAGGGTAAAATGCACACATACACATACCGACACACATACACACCGACACACGGGAACAAAGGGTCGCACATCAAGACATCTAACAAACCAGCAACCCTTCTGCCAGAGCCTGTCAGGCTTGATGCTCAAGTAGCTAACATTATCACATTCTGAAAGCATACCAGAAACAACCAGATAATGAAAAACAGTTGTCCATTATCCAACTGCAGAGAACCTGGCAAAAAAAAATATATACACACATTTAGTCTACTGATTGTCACTACAGTGCATTTGGAAAGTATTCAGACCCCTTCACTTTTTATTATGTCGAAAATGGATTAAATACATTGACACTCAATCTACACACAATACCCCATAATAACAAACCAAAAAAAGGTTGACATTTTTGCAAATGTATTAGAAATTAAAAAATAAACAGAAATACCTTATTTACATTAGTATGGAACCACCAAGACTCTTTCTAGAGCTGGCCGCCTAGGCCGAACTAAGCAATTGGGGGAGAAGAGCCTTGGTCAGGGAGGTGACCAAGAATGCGATGGTCACTCTGACAGAGCCCCAGAGTTCCTCTGTGGAGATGGGAGAACCTTCCAGAAGGACAAACATCTTTGCAGAACTCCACCAATCAGGTATTTATGATAGAGTGGCCAGACGGAAGCCACTCCTCAATAAAAGGCACACAACAGACCGCTTGGAGCTTGCCAAAATGCACCTAAGACTCTCAGACAATGGAGAAACAAGATTCTCTGGTCTGATGAAACTAAGAATGAACTCTTTGGCCTGAATGCCAAGTGTCATGTCTGGAGGAAACCATGCACCTCATCACCTGTCCAATACCATCACTATGGTGAAGCATGGGTGGCAGCCTCATGCTGTGTGGATGTTTTTCAGCGGCAGGGACTGGGAGACTAGTAAGGATCAACGGAAAGATGAACAGAGCAAAATACAGAGAGATCCTCAATTAAAACCTGCTCCAGAGCGCTCAGAAACTCAGACTGGGGCGAAGGTTCACCTTCCAACAGGACAACGACCCTAAGCACTATGGTAGCAATTCTATAAGATGAGAGAAACTGCAGATACTTTAAAAAGTATATTATAAATATTTGCAAAAATTMATTATCAACCATCCACTTAACAGCGCATAGTTGAAAGCTCAACGAACAGTGTCGGTTCTCAGCTTTTATAGAGAAGCACATCCTTTTTGTATATGTGGCAGTCAGCAGATAGTGTGTAGACGGCAATTAGTTGGCTGTGCAGATTTAACTGTACTATAATGCTTCAAAGGTCGCTAAAATGTTTAATATCTGATATTGTTATCTTTTTTTTTTGCAAGGAAAATATCGGTATCAGCCAAAAATGTCATATCGGTCCATCACTAGTTGCCACCTTATTCTAAAATGTATTAATTTGTTTTTCCCCCTCATCCATCTACACACAATACCCCATAATGACAACGCAAAAACATTTTTTTTTTTTTAATTTTGGGAAAATGTATTACAAATAAACTGAAATATCACATTTACATAATCAGACACTTTACTATAGTTTGTTGAAGCACCTTTGACTCTTCTTAGGTATGATGCTACAAGCTTTGCATGCCTGTATTTGTGGAGTTTCTCCCATTCTCTGCAGATCCTCTCAAGCTCTTTAAGTTTGGATGAAGAGCGTTGCTGCACAACTATTAAGTTCTCTCCAGAGATGTTCGCTCGAGTTCAAGTCTGGGCTCTGGCTGGGCCACTCAAGGACATTCAGAGACTTGTCCCGAAGCCACTCCTCTTGGCTGTTGTGGAAAATCACATATCAACCTCATGCTTTCTTAAATAGTTAACACACATGGACACTGTGGTCTAAGGCACTGCATCTCAGTGCAAGAGGCGTAAAAACAGTCCCTGTTTCAAATCCGGCCGTGATTGGGACTCCCATAAGGCGGCGCACAATTGGCCCAGCGTCATCCGGGCCGTCATTGTAAATAAGAATTTGTTCTTAAACGACTTGCCTAGTTAAATAAAGCCCGCACGCAAAGACCCAAACGGCGTTCCATAGTATGTATGTCGTGAAGCTAATAGCAGTGACGTTATTACTGTGTAACTCCGGTAGTGCAACATCTGAAAAAAAGCACACTTGATAGTGTGTATCGGTGCTCGACCAGCCGGCAAAATCCAACAATACCCACGACAGAGAACGGTTGATTTTCAAGGGCAATGAACTCCATTATGTTGGCGTTAACTTCTCTAGGGTAGGGGGCAGCATTCGGAATTTTGGATGAAAAGCATGCCCAAATTAAACAGCCTGCTTCTCGAGGTCCAGATGATATGATATGCATATAACTGGTAGATTTGGATAGAAAACACTCTAACATTTCCAAAACTGTTAAAATAGTGTGAGTATAACAGAAAAAATTGGCAGGCAAAAACCTGAGAAAAATCCATTCGGGAAGAAGTTTTTTTTGTTGGTTTTGTAGTATTCAATTCAATGCCATTACAGTATCCATTGACTTAGGACTCAAATTGCAGTTCCTATGCTTTCCATTAGATGTCAACAGTCTTTAGAAATTGTTTCAGGCTTGTATTCTGAAAAATGAGGAAGTAACAGCAGTTTGAATGAGTGGACCCTAAAGTGTCAGAGCTTTTTCATGTACGAGACCGAGAGAGTGCCTTTGTTTACCTTTTATATTGACTACGTTATTGTCGGGTTGAAATATTATCGATTATTTAMGCTAAAAACAACCTGAGGATTGAATATAAACATCGTTTGACATGTTTCTATGAACTTTACGGATACAATTTGGATTTTTTGTCTGCGTTTGAGCCTGTGGATTACTGAAGAAAACACGATATATTGGATATAAAGAGACTATCGAACAAAAGGAAKATTTATTGAGTAAATGAATGTCTGCTGAGTGCAACCATATGAAGATCATCAAAGGGATTAATTTTATCTCTATTTCTGACTTGTGTAACTCTTCTAGTTGGCTGGTTACTGTTTGTAATAATTTGTCCACTGGGCTATGTTCTCAAATAATCGTAAGGTATGCTTCGCCGTCAAGCATTTTTTAAATCTGACACCGTGGTTGGATTCACAAGAAGTTAATCTTTAAACCTATGTAAAATAGAGGTTAATGGATTTTGCCTTTGCGTTGTCTCGCTGAAATGTTCTTACTCTTTCAAATGACTGCTCGACTTGTTGACTGCTTGATCCACACAGCAGACATTGTGTGGGCTAGGTCAGGAATGCTGTGTTGCACATATAAAATTTTACGTGGCTTCATTACGTCATGTACCTAAGTTGTATAGGTATGCACGGTAGCTTTGACATCGGTTTTTAACATATGTGTTAAACTAGACAGACATCAGGCCGATACCGATGTTGCCATTTTTAGCTCATATCAGCCGATTCTGATACATTCACCGATATATATCGTGCATCCCTAGCTGTAACATAACAAAATGTAGAAAAAGTGAAGGGGTCTGAATACTTTCCCAATGCACTGTATATGTCAGAGAGAGCCATGAAAAAACGAGTGTTGATCAGTCATGGAAATAAGTGCTGAAAACATGTTGGCTCACCATTTAAATACAAGATGGAGAACAAGATATAGGACAAAAGTGTTTCAGAGCAATTTTCGCAAACATTATGTACCTAGCAACTCGATACTTGGGAGTCTCAGAATCTATATAATATTGTAAAAACTAATATTGCAATACTCTACTATATCCACCCCCCGATCACTAGTCATCATTTATTTTTTTAAGACTCAAACACAGATGCCCATGCCTGATTGGTCCACGCGGACCAGGATGTCTTGCTCCCAGACAGACTAAACAACTTTTTTGCTCGCTTTGAGGACAATACAGTGCCACTGACACGGCCCGCTACCAAAACCTGCGGGCTCTCTTTCACTGCAGCCGAGGTGAGTAAAACATTTAAACGTGTTAACCCTCACAAGGCTGCAGGCCCAGACGGCATTCCCAGCCGCGTCCTCAGAGCATGCGCAGACCAGCTGGCTGGTGTGTTTACGGACATATTCAATCAATCCTTATCCCAGTCTGCTGTTCCCACATGCTTCAAGAGGGCCACCATTGTGCCTGTTCCCAAGAAAGCTAAGGTAACTGAGCTAAACGACTACCGCCCCGTAGCACTCACTTCRGTCATCATGAAGTGCTTTGAGAGACTAGTCAAGGACCATATCACCTCCACCCTACCMGACACCCTAGACCCACTCCAATTTGCTTACCGKCCCAATAGGTCCACAGACGACGCAATCGCAACCACACTGCACACTGCCCTAACTCATCTGGACAAGAGGAATACCTATGTGAGAATGCTGTTCATTGACTACAGCTCAGCATTTAACACCATAGTACCCTCCAAACTCGTCATCAAGCTCGAGACCCTGGGTCTCGACCCCGCCCTGTGCAACTGGGTCCTGGACTTCCTGACGGGCCGCCCCCAGGTGGTGAGGGTAGGTAACAACATCTCCACCCCACCGATCCTCAACACTGGGGCCCGACAAGGGTGCGTTCTGAGCCCTCTCCTGTACTCCCTGTTCACCCACGACTGCAGAAGTGGAAAAGGGGAAGGAAGGAAGACAAGTATTAAGAAATTAATTTATCTTTAACACTTTATCCTAGCTGTGTATGGTGTCTGTTCTGTTGACAGGCTGGGACGGTGTAAGAGAGGTCTTGATCACGCACGCGCACAAACGGCTCAGACACTCAACAGCTGCACACACACACACTGGTCTTTCAATGCAATAAGAGGTTCTTCACATGAGGCTGCACAATACCTCACATCAGTCTCTGAGGGGGGGGGCACATTGGGTGTCAGGTAGGAGGTCCATCGGCTATGAGGTGAGAGAGCAGTGAGAGGTTTGAGTGATACAAAGTTTAAACAATGGAAATTCAATGTTTCATTTCACACTTGACACCTCTGAGAATATCAATCCAAAGGCTTGCGCACACACACTTTTCTAATCCTTTGAAAAATGCAAATGCAGTGATTTAGCCATTAGCACTTCATCTTTCATGCTCTAAAATCTATCCTTTCAGAGTTCAGATGTCACAAATTTGGTTCACAACACAATAGGGAAATAATTACCTCAATGGGAGGACGCAATGAGTACAACACTTTTAATTCAAATGGCAAGTCTAATTGCATGGAATACAATTAATTATTAAAATCAGGCTGCTAAACGATATCACTGAGACGAGAAACAAACAACCAAACTCACAAATACAACTTCCTGGTAGGTGAGGTGGGGGCAACTGATCCAGAGAGCCCTCCAGGTCCCTCAACCACCAACAGTATAATCAGTACTTGCAATGTATGTAGGCAATTAGGCTAGCCCTTTCTCTCAAACAGATGATACATCAAAGGCCTATGTAAAAGTTTAAACAGTTGGGTTGAGTGAGTGAGTGAGTGAGTGTAGTAGTTAGGCTATAGTATAGTGAATAGTAGTTCTGGTCAGGTCCCTGTTAATTACATACTAATCTATTTGTCAAACAGCTGAGGGGCCTAAGTACACAGTACTGATAACAATGCACACTGGCCAGAGGTCACCAAAACACCACACGGTCCACTTTCCAACAGGTACTGTATGTGGTCTGGAGGCCATTATCTCTCCAGCTACTCCATGTCCCCCCAGGCTCTAGCCTACATGCAAGGACACTTAACTGTTCAGATTCCCTTTCTTCAGTAACCTGGACAGAGACAGACGCATGAGAGGGAGGTTCTGGTTACACTCAAACCCATTGAGTGGCCTGTAAACACTCAACCAGAGCTGCTAATAGGTAGAGACACTGAGAAAAGTAAGCCTTAATTCATGAATACAAAACAAGATTATAAAAAGGTGGGTGCTTGGTGGTAGATGGTTGAGTCACACCCAGACTACAATGTAAAGCACTTTGAGACCTATTGAAAAGCACTGTATAAATGTATATTGCATTTATGCAATCCATCATGACATGATTTCACTGCACAGCCAATTACACCGAGTGTACAAAACATTAGGAAGACCTGCTCTTTAAATGATACACCGAACAGGTGAAAGCTATGATCCCTTAAATCCACTTCAATCAGTGTAGATGAAGTGGACGGAAACATTATAATCAATACTTTGACTCCAAGTATTAACTTGTAAAATATATACAATTATTTATAAAAACATTTTTTTCCTTTGTCTTTTTAAAATTGTGAGCTAACATGTTATCAGCACTTTTATTTTCATGACTAATCAAAACTCATTTTCTCATGATCTTTCATCTCTGCAGCAGACATAGTGAGCAATATGTTGGGGACATCAAATCACAATACATACATAATCGTGAGAATCGCAATACTGTATCGGCAACGTAGGAATCATGATATTATCGTATCATGAGGTCCCAGGCAATTCCCAGCCCTACCGCCTATACCAACTTAAGGCGTCCGCATGCGAAACAATTCGTACATATATTATGACAACATTTTGTTTCGGCTATTTGTGCACTAGGGATGAAACGGTTACCGGTTTCACGATAAACCATAGTATTACCTTTTCAAATTTGAATTATCATTAAAACCGTGTTTGATTTTTACGGGTTGAAAAACTCACGGGAAATACTGTCCAGCATCAACCAAAGTTAGCAACAGTCTGAAGCAGGGGCAGCATGCAACGTGGGTTGTTTTGTGTGAAAACATGGCGGAAGGCAGTGACAGCACTCGGGAGATTTTTCAGCCTTCTAAGAGGACCAAATTCATTTGTTGTTTGTTGGTTTTCAATATAAAACTCGGTGAAATGATTTCAGTGTGTGTGTGTGTGTGTGTGTGTATCAGTACTTTTTTGAACATTTCCATCACATTTTTACAATACCGCGATAATATTGATAACTGTGATAATTTTGGTCACTATAATCGTGATATGAAATGTTTCATCTCTATCATGCACACATTTTTTCTCAAGGCAAGGTTAAGTTAGCAGCCGAAGTCTACGCCACTTTGTCGGTGATTGGTTAACAGTAGGGATTCTTCAATTAAGTGTGTCACTCAACAAGAGTCTAATCATTTACTTTTAAAAAATGTACTTGAAAAAAATGTACTTGATAAATACTGCACCAAACAGCTTAGTTAAAGACAGATTTTTAAGCATTGAGACAATTGAGACATGGATTGTGTGTGTGCCATTCAGAGGGTGAATGGGAACAACAAAAGACTCAAGTGCCTTTGAACAGGGTATGGTAATAGGGGCCAGACGCACCGGTTTGAGTGTGTCAAGAACTGCAATGCTGCTGGGTTTTTCACCCTCAACAGTTTCCCGTGTGTATCAAGAATGGTCCACCACCCAAAGGACATCCATCCAAAATGGCAACTGTGGGAAGCATTGTAGTCAACATGGGCCAGCATCCTTGTGGAACGCTTGACACCTTGTAGAGTCCATGCCACAACAAATTCAGGCTGTTCTGACTGCAAAAAGAGGGGAGCAACTCAATATTAGGGAGGTGTTCCAAGGGCTGTGGCGGTGGCGAAATTTGGTCAGCTGGTGATCGCAGTTATTTCCTTGACTATCTCATGGTAATTGACCGTTAATTAACATACACATTTAGCATCTTCTGGCTTCCACACTGATGCAGACCTTTGGAACATCTACATTATAAAAAGTCTAATAAATCCATGTAATATACCCTACACCTGCACAATAAATCCATTTATTTTAGACAGATTTAAAGAAACATGATATGAAGAAAGTGTAGTCTATTTCAGAAGAACAGAATAGCATAAGTTGTCCTTACGTTAGGTCCTGATCTGGCTACGCCATATGGCTGTGGGCTACACTAGTTCATTTAGTAGACAAGATTTGCTTAGAATTCCGTGGCATGATTTTATAGTATGAAGAATACAATTGAACAAAGCTGAATAAAATAGAAAAGATATTGTCTCCAAATGATTTGAGGGAGTGCACACGAGGCTATTCTGTGTTGAGCGGTTAACCTCTCTTGGGTAGGGGGCAGTATTTTCACATCCGGATGAAAAGTGTGCCCAAAGTAAACTGCCTGTTACTCAGGCCCAGAAGCTAGGATATGCATATAATTGGTAGATTTGGATAGAAAACACTCTAAAGTTTCTAAAACTGTTAAAATGATCTCTGAGTATAACATAATTGATATGGCAGGTAAAACCTCGAGGACAAACCACCCCCCCCAAAAAAAATGTTCAGCCTACCACTGTTTTTAATGGCTGTCACTTTTATTATAAGGCAAAATCCTCCCAGATCGCAGTTCCTAGGGCTTCCACTAGATGTCAACAGTCTTAGAAAGAGTTTCATGCTGGTTTTTGGAAAAATGACACAGAAATAGTAGTTTTTCTAGGTGGCTCCCATTTTGGCTGTAGTGTTTCCAAGAGCGCGGAAGAGAGCGCGTTCTTTTGTATTTTTCTCCGGTAAAGACAATAGCGATTCTCCGTCTTAAATTGTATCATTTATTTACGTATTAGGGTACCTAAGGTTTGATTATAAACGTTGTTTGACTTGTTTGGAAAAGGTTATTAGTAACGTTTGGGATTCATTTTGTATGCATTTTGATGGAGGGGAACTGGGTGGATTATTGACTGAAGCGCGCCAGCTAAACTGAGTTTTTATGGATATAAAAGACATTATCGAACAAAAGGACCATTTGTGATGTATCTGGGACCTTTTGGAGTGCCAACAGAAGAAGATCAAAAAGGTAAATCATTTATTATATCGCTATTTCTGACTTTCATGGCACACCTGCCTTGTTGAAATATGTTTTTCATGCTTTTGTATGCGGGGCACTGTCCTCCGATAGTCGCATGGTGTGCTTTCGCCGTAAAGCGCTTTTGAAATCTGACACAGCGGCTGGATTAACAAGAAGTTAAGCTTTATATTGATGTATTACACTTGTGGTTTTATAAAAGTAAAATATTTATAATTTCGTAATTTGAATTTCGCGCTCTGCAATTTCACCGGATGTTGGCCAAGTGGGACGCTACCGTCCTACCTGCCTATAAGAAGTTAACAAAGAAATAGGTACTCCAATGCTTAATTTAGATTTATTAACTTTTAGTTGTTCTACAAACGTTGGGGCTATATGTTTAGATTTTTAATACATTGTAAGGCTGCATGATGCGACTAAAAGTTGCTTGAAAGGCATGAGGTCCGCATCGTTTTTTTTGCGCGGACTGTACACACTTCAGTCTTGTAACAATTTGACACACTTGATAATGCCTCGAATTTCCCGGTGGCATCCCCTTAGTGTGGCCATAATGCACCCTAAAAACATCCATGCCTTTTGCGGCCAGTGGCCGGTGTGCCCTTGGGCTAAATATAATAATTATAATTCCCTTCTCCCTGAGTGCTGTGCTCCGAAGCACCTCTCACATGGCTCTCTATCGCGTGATCGGGTCTTTCGCATTGACACATCGGGGGACGCAACTGCATGTTGAAGATATTGGAACAGTCCACTTAACGTCGTCAACCAACAAGATGAGGAGGCCTAACGAACAGCAAAAGCACTAGCCTATGTCAATCTACTATCCCCCATAGTACAAAAGTCGACCACCAAAACAACATTATCAAAAGTGACCGCAAACCCGATTAACCATGTAATGCTTTTATTATAAAGGTGTATTATGATGAAAATCGTCTTCCCCAAACTTGAAACTCATGTGCTGCTTATGTATGCCAGTTAGTCTCCACACCCCTTGTAAAGCAGATTAATGTACTTAATTTCAAGAAGTTATTTGGTCACTTTAGCTGTTATACAAACCTTATCTAAACATATAGGCCTATGCTTGAAATCATTCCCAAGTGATAATATATCATTCACAAGTGATAATATATAATTCACAAGTGATAGGCGAATAGTTACCCATCAGACTATTCTTGATTTAATCTCGTTTTTACATATACTAAATAAGATATGTGATTTTTATTTTTTATTTAGAATGGACCATTATCATGCACCTGTGTCAAAACAGGGGCAGGGCACAAAAAAAAAAAGTCATCTATGCACTTAAATAGTGAATGGTGGACGCATTTCCCGTGGTTCATTTTCATGCCAGCCAGGTAGGCTATACTCCTCCTGTTGTAAAGAGAAGCATTGTGCTAAATATTAGGAAAGTTGAGAAATAAATAGTAGGCCTAGCCTACAGAAAGCTGATGGAATCCTCTTTTTAATAGATGCCATCACTGTTTTTTCACACAATTGCATAGCCTATATAAATGTGGCGCAACATGAGCTCTCAAGTATTTGATTGATTTTCACTTTACATTTCCATTGGTGTCAGAGTGATTAGAAGGATAATAGAGTGCAGAGCACCAGGCAGTTCACACGTTTAGTAGGTGACTTATGACCATCAATCAGCAGCATCAGAGCTTGGAAAAGCCTAATTACCATGACTAAGCAGTCACGTGGAATTTGACTGCCTTCATGACTCGTGACCGTCGGTATGGCGGTAATACGGTCACCGCAAAATCCCTAGGCGTTCCTAACGTTTTGTATACTTAGCCTAATGTTACAGGGTACGGTCTACATTACTATATATTGCTTTTATCCCTGTCAGAGACATTGTATCAGTTTGCTTTGCTAAATAAGCAGGTTGAAAACAGCAGGCCTACAATACATGCAGAACAGGCACTTGTTAATTGGCACAAAAACCAATTAAAACGCTCAGTCAAAGTATTTCACTACAAATCCTCATTTCAAAAGCTCTGAATTTCTCACTGTGCATCTGATGATCCTTCTGCTGCTGTATGTTGAGATTTACTTTATCCTTACAGACACAAAGCAAGCTGAGAAAATCATCTCTGACAGACAGGTAACCTTATTATTCACCAGCTTAGACTCGCTGCCACACTTCCTGTACCGAGCCAGGCGCCGAGATCAAGCCTCAGTTCAAGAGAGCTGCTCTCAAAATGTCACGGTGAGAGCCTTTCCCCTCTGCACTGACGAGGACCGACGAGTCCATCTGTGCAGATCCTGCTAAGAGGAAGCAAGATTGTGCCGCCCCATTTCCTTTTGATTAAAATTTCAACACACGGAGCTATGATATTCCGCTGGGGCTTTGCTGCTCTAACAAGACCTTGGGAAACAAGACAAGGAGCTTCGGAAAACTTTTCTCTGCGTGTATCGGTGTTTCTAGTGACAGAAGAGAAATGAGAAGAGAGAGCAAGCGGGGGGGGGTAGACAGATGAATAGGGCGAGAAAGAGAGAGGGGATAGGGAATAACAGAGAGCTGAAAGGAGCGATAAGATTGAAGGAGAGAGAGAGAAAGAGTGTGTATGTGGGGGGTAGACAGAAGAATAGGGCAAGAAAGAGAGGGGATAGGGAATAACAGAAAGCTGAAAGAAGCTATACGATCGTAGCCAATAGACAGAAAGAGAGAATGGTTGGATCTTTTATTAGTGATGTGGGGGAGGAATCGATAGTTGCATATCGCAATATTTTTTGATGACATTATTATAGTCGATACTTTGACTCCAAGTATCAACTTGTAAAAAATAAAATACAAATTGGATGTAGCTGCGCCAAAACTCCAGTATTTTTTCATCCTATAGCTTGTTCAGTCTTTTTAAATAGCGAGCTAACATGTTATCAGCAATTTTATTTCCATGACTGATCAAAACATCTCTGCAGCAGACATAGCGAGCAATATGTTGGGAACATCAAATCACCATATCGAATCATGAGAATCGCAATACATATTGTATCGGCACCTAAGTATAGTGATATTGTATCATGAGGTCCCTGTCAATTCCCAGCCTTACCTCCTATTCCATCTTAAGGCATCCGCATGTATAACAGTATAGCTTCCGTCTCTCTCCTCGCCCCAACCTGGACTCGCCCCAACCTGGACTCGAACCAGGGACCCTCTGCACACAGACAATCACCCCCAAAGCATCATTACCTATCGCTCCAAAAAAGCCGCGGACCTTGCAGAGCAAGGGGAACAACTACTTCAAGGTCTCAGAGCGAGTGACGTCACCAATTGAAACACTATTAGCGCACACCCTGCTAACTAGCTAGCCATTTCACACCGGTTACACATGCTTCCCTTTTTGTCATTTTTTTTTGTTTCGGCTGTTTATGCACACATTTTTTCCTCAAGGCAAAGTTTAGTTAGTAGCCCAAGCCCCTTTGTCGATGATTGGTCAACAGTAGGGATTCTTCAAATAACTGTCATTCAACGAGAGACTAATCGTTTTCATTTTTATATCACTTAAGAAATACTGCACCAAACATCTTAATTATATGCAAAATTGTGTGACTAAGACCTCCTCGGCAAGAAAAGTCAAAATTAATGACAGATTTGAGTTACCTTAGATTAATTCTGACTATATTGAGACTGGCTATGTCATCTCAAAATGGACAAAGTGCTATTGCTGCTTTTTTCTTGTTTTTCAAACGAAGGTCTTTTAAGGGAGTATGCAAGCACTAGAGCTGGGACAATAAACCGAAAATGCTTGACACCGACCATACGATCACTTATAGCAGGCATTTTGCTGATATTGTTCATTACGATAAGTTGCCTATACTAGAGAAATGTGAAGTTTGAAATGAAATACGTTTGCAAATATGGTTGATTGATGGTTGTAGCCATCAATTGTCCCATTAACAAACTATTAGTAGTTTAAAGGATAAAAAATATAAAAATTAATTCGGGCAATTTATCATCACAACATACATTTTTGTCCATATGGCCCAGCTCTATCAAGCACACTCGTTGTCTATCAAGCACTCGTTTGGTTCGGCTAGGCGCCAGCCGAACCGAAGCATGATGACGCCTTTACTCAGTGTCAGCTGAACAAAATAAAGCTCCACTATGGACCTACAAGAAGAAAACAAACACGCCAGCAATGGCATATTCATATCCAGAAAAGCTGTTGTAACCACTAAATGAAAACGACAATTACATTAACCCAACAAAATGAATCGGATCTTCTTTTTTCCACAGACACATTAGTCATACGACCATCCGTGCTATGGCCCAGACTAACTGTACAAACATCCTTTCCACCGCTGATCAGAGTGATGCCCACTACCTTCATCATCAACACCATCAGATGGCTCCACACTGGCTGAAACTAATTTCACCAGAGGCTCTTTTCCGCTCCATCGGTATTCAGGGCACGACACAAACACACTAATAGTGCAACGCTTAGACGCATCTCTTGTTTTGTCTCGCGGATGCACCGAGTCTTTAAGTGACGGCCCACAAAGCATCTGCAATCAAGCACAAATTTGGCAGAGGTGAAAAAATATTCGCCCATTTTAACCAAATGAGTGATCATTAACTTCAATGTACTCTAAATCAGGTCTGCTGATCTGATGGCTGTACCTAGTAAATCGTCTGTGTGAAAGGGCGGAAGTATGTATATGAAAGTGTGTGTGTGTCGACTGCACCCTGTCATTAAATGAGAAAATGGTAAGGCAGCAGCAGCGATGGCCTATAACTTGCAACAAGCAAATAACATTTGAGGGCTGAAATAACTAGCAAAACAAATGGCCGGTCAGACAGACGGACAGAAAGGCTTCGTGGCATGACATGGTATGGCTGGATGCCAGAGGCTGCTCTCTGGATGAGCGCCAGAAAGCTGGTCCCAGTGACCTCAGCCAGGTCTGTAAATGGAGGGATTTGAAGATTATGGAGAGCCCTCTCTGAATCACGATCACTCTCTAAACTCATTTCCATCCAGCTCTGGTCCATCGTTAATCTCACAAACACCAGATTATGTATGGCATTGAGGAGGGCTGGGATTGATGTTGCATCCTCCTCTGCTTGAGTTCTCATTATACAACCTAATATTTCAGAGTTCCAGATTTTGGATGTGCGACACAGTCTAGCCTAATACACACATGCCAACGCAGACGCACACACTTTAGCTCTGTGTCTGCTCTGGGTATCCTYTTTCTTCTGGTTACTCTATCAGATAATGTGATGCATGGCATGGGACTGGCGTTACTGGCTTTCCTATCGATACAGAACTATGTTCAGATGGAGCTCGGAGAGCTGGACCTCCGTAGTCTTTAATAACATGTGCAAAACTGCAGAAGACACTAAAATTGGACAACAGACGTGGTCACTTAACTGAATAACTCTCTACATCTAATGCCTGTCAAACAAAGCTACTGCCCAACCAACTCCTGTTTATTTGAGACACCTTCATGATTGGCAAAGCAAGTCCCCCAGAATAGAGCTTTGTCCTCAGCCCAAAGTGGGTCTGGGCCTTTGGGTCATGGGTCTTTACCCAGAGTTCAAGGTATTGTACACACATCCACGAATCCACAACATATCAAAGCCACTATTTCTGTATTTTCTGTCAATTTGTACTAAACCAATTTACATCTAGCAGGTGAAGCGCAAAAGTCTAGAGAAGACCTGCAGTGGTGTAAACTTTGCAAACATTTTCTGTGAGAATCTGAACAGTGTGTTGGAATTGGTCTTTAACCTGAGTTCTGAAGAAAATAATGTTGAAGGACACCACAAATGTGTCAATCACAATTCAAAAACAAGTACAGGAAATATGCCTCAGATTTTAGAACTTTTTATACATCAAAACAAGGTTCTGACATTAAGCATTAGCTTGCACAATGGAACTAAAAGCTAGCACAATGGAACTAAAAGCTATTTGGTAACCTTGAATGGAAATTCAATCATTATGCAGAGGTTTTCAATGCAATAATGACTTTTGTTGAGTTCTGGCCCTGCATGCAAGGATGATGGGTAAGTATCTGGTATAAAACACTTGCCTATCCTTGAGTTGGAATCAAATCTATTATGTAGTGGAAGAATCAGGCTAGCATCCCAATAACTAAAATTAGGGCGATATGGGCAAAAAAAAATTAAACATATGGTTGATTGACATTATATCTTGATTTTTTTTAAATGTCTCTAAATAAGCTTTGTTGCACAATTAAAAATATTAAATTCACTGCATTTCAAGCTGACAGCAATAATCTAATGAATTCAGTGTTGTGAAATTATACCTAGGCTAAATAGAAGCCTTCCAAAACATAAGAACCACTAATAATTGTAATTATTTTATCAAAATAGTTTATTAACCTGCTTTTTTGGCATTTAAGTCGATGAAAATGCCATTTTTGTTACAAATTTAACCAGAACCATGCATAATCCAGATTCACTAATAATGACCAACTAATTTTCATTATAGGAAATTTAACGGAAATTTAACAAAAATGTCTAATTCATCATCTCCAGCACCATCCCAACATCAGCATATGTGAAAATGGCCCGTTTCTATGTTTTGAGGTAAAAAAGATAGAAGTGTTCCCAATGACATCAACCAATTATATAAATTAGGGCTTACACCATTTAGTCGGCTGTTTGGTCGACAAAGATCTCTTTAGTCGGCCAGTAGCAACAAAAAAAGACAAGACACCCGTCTGATTGACGCCTGTCTGCGTGGACTGATCCCTTGTGGAGGCCATGGGGACGGAACAGTCAATCAGTCTAAGACAGGCTTCCGGGTGGCGCAGCGGTTTAAGGCACTGCATCTCAGTGCTAGAAGTGTCACTACAGACACCCTGGTTTGAATCCAGGCTGTATCACAACTGGCCGTAATTGGGAGTCCCATATGGCGGCGCACAATTGGCCCAGCGCCGTCCGGGTATGGCTAGGGTAGGCAGTCATTGTAAATAAGAATTTGTTCTGACTTGCCTAGTTAAATAAAAGTTACACACACACTGACCAAAAAGTTATTTTGTTGGCATTTACATATGTCCCCATTACCAGTAAAAACAATCAAAACCTACTTTTTTCACTTACTTGCTGTGCTGTTTCGTTGTTCATTTGTTCAGCCGTTTCATTCTCAACTAGGATTTCTATGGAAAGCCGGTAGGGTCTTTGCGTGTCAAAAAAATATACTATTTAACACTATTTGACGTGTCAAATAAGCTTGTTGGCCAATCAGGACCTGAACATGACTCCTCGTCACATAATAATTGAACAGGTTCATACATTTTTTTACGTAATTATTACACATTGCTTACACTATCACTGATATTTGACATGTAACAACAATTCATCGATACGTATGCTATGATGCTGGTAAAGTTGTCTCGCGCACCTACAGTGCCGGTCATAAAAAAAGCTAGCTAGCTCATGGATGCAAACAATGTTCTTCCCCAAAAACATAGCAAAACGACAATCTGTTTCAGTAGTTATAGTTCGCTAGCTAACTATATAGCTCACTGTCATCATCTAAAATAACACTAATTCAAAAGACAGTTATTATTTGGTGGTCAGACCCATCTGTGACGCTAGCCACAATAACGATTAGCCACAATAGTGGACTTTGCGGTTAGCCTTCAAAATAAAAGTATGGCATAATTCTACTATTTGTATTCATTTGCATCACCGTCAATGACATACTTTTATTTTGAAGACAAATCGCAAAGTCCACTATTGTGGCTAATCCTTATTGTGGCTAGCTTCACAACACATAACCCGGTGCGGCGAAGCCTCACTAGCCAGATGAAGCTAGCTGGCTGCTTATAACGTTTGCTTTGGGCAACAGGGTTAAGTTGCTGGCAAGCTATTTATTTTTATGACCTGAAGTTCAATAGGCGAACAACAAGTGGCAACCTAGCTAATACTTACTCACAAGGATTCCTAAATCATTGCTAAGAATAATGAAAATGACTGCAGGTTCTACTGGTCATTATTTTCAGGCTGGTTGTATTGGTGCTAGCTAGGTACCAAGCTAAAGCTAGCTACCCAGAAGTTGGGGTCGAAAAAAATGATGCTTTATTACCAACGCGGTATTTTAAACACATTGTTCGTGGCCGGTGTTTGCAGACTTTTTTTGTACAGCTTTGACAGTGCTACTGTACCTTTTTGACACAAAGACACAAACGGCATTCCATAGTATGTATGTTGTGAAGCTAATAGCAGTGACGCTATTAGTGTGTAACTCCGGTAGGGCAACATCTGAAAAAATAGTGCACTTGGTAGTGTGTATCGGTGCTCGACCAGTCGAAAGCCAACATCACCCACGACAGAGAACGGTTGATTGTCAAGGGCAATGAATTCCATTATCTTGGCGTTAATGGATTTTGCCTTTGAGTTGTCTCGCTGAAATGTTCTTACTCTTTCAAATGACTGCTCGACTTGTTGACTGCTCGATGCACACAGCTGACATTGTGGACTAGCTGAGGAATGCTGTGTTGCACAGAGCGCAACATTTTACGTGGAGTCATTACATCATGTATCTACGTTATATACATTTGAAGCCAGAAGTTTACATACACTTAGGTCGTTAAAACTAATTTTTCAACCACTCGACAGATTTCTTGTTAACAAACAATTTCAAGGCCTACCTTCAAAATCAGTGCCTCTTTGCATGACATCATGGGAAAATCAAAAGAAAATCAGCCAAGACCTCAGACCTCCACAAGTCTGGTACATCCTTGGGAGCAATTTCCAAATGCCTGAAGGTACCACATTCATCTATACAAACAATAGTACCGCTCATACCACTCAGGAAGGAGATGCGTTGTGTCTCCTAGAGATTAACGTACTTTGGTGCGAAAGTGCAAATCAATCCCAGAACAGCAGCAAAGGACCTTGTGAAGATGCTGGAGAAAAAACAGGTACAAAAGTATCTATATCCACAGTAAAACGAGTCTTATATTGACATAACCTGAAAGGCCGCTCAGCAAGGAAGAAGCCACTGCTCCAAAACCGCCATAAAAAAGCCAGACTACGTTTTGCAACTGCACATGGGGACAAAGATTGTACTTTTTGGAGAAATGTCCTCTGGTCTGATGAAACAAAAATAGAACTGTTTGGCCATAATTACCATTGTTATGTTTGGAGGAAAAAGGGGGATGCTTGCAAGCCAAAGAACAACATCCCAACCGTGAAGCACGGGGGTGGCAGAATCATGTTATGGGGGGTGCTTTGCTGCAGAAGGGACTGGTGCACTTCACAAAATAGATGGCATCATGAGGCAGGAAAAATATGAGGATATTTTGAAGCAATATCTCCAGACATCAGTCAGCAAGTTAAAGCTTGGTCGCAAATGGGTCTTCCAAATGGACAATGACCCCAAGCATACTTCCAAAGTTGTGGCAAAATGGCTTAAGGACAACAAAGTCAAGGTATTGGAGTGGCCATCACAAAGCCCTGACCTCAATCCTAAAGAAAATGTGTGGGCAGAACTGAAAAAGCATGTGAGCAAGGAGGCCTACAAACCTGACTCAGTTACACCAGCTCTGTCAGGAGGAATGGGCCAAAATTCACCCAATGTATTGTGGAAAGCTTGTGGAAGGCTACCCGAAAAGTTTGACCCAAGTTAAACAATTTAAAGGCAATGCTACAAATACTAATTGAGTGTATGTAAACTTCCGACCCACTGGGAATGTGATGAAAGAAATAATAACTGAAATAAATCATTCTCTACTATTATTCTGACATTTCACATTCTTAAAATAAAGTGGTGATCCTCACTGACCTAAATCAGGGAATTTTTGCTAGGATTAAATGTCAGGAATTGTGAAAAACTGAGTTTAAATGTATTTGACTAAGGTGTATGTAAACTTCCAACTTCAACTGGAGGTATGCACGTCAGCTTTGACGTCGGTTTTGCACATCGGGGAGTTAAACTAGACATCGGCCGATACTGACGTTGGCATTTTTAGCTAATATCGTACAATTCCGATATGTTCTCCAATATATCGTGCATCCCTATTGCCCAGCCCTAATTAAAACCCTCACTGGGATGCATGGATTAGTAAATGAATGAGTTGCTCAGCCAGATCCCTGGGGCTGAGAGGAAAAGTGTTATTGGATTGTCTTTTTTTGGAAGATAACTTATTACCAGAGGCCTGATAAAAGAACTGTCCATGCATTCACAATGAGGTAGAGAATCAGAGGACAGTTGGTCAATACTTGTTTTTCCGTTTCCATTACACCTGCTGGGTGAGCCCTGCTTTCAAACATGAAGCCGGATCATACGCAGTCCAGCCATGCCCTACTGAGATACAAATCAGCTGCTTCCCCTCCCCAGGTTCAGGGACAAAGAAACCGACCAGGGAAGTCTGCACTCTGCAGATCACCTCCCTGGTAGTTAACGCGATATAAAACCCTGCCAACAGTACGTGCACTGCACTCGCTTCCTGAAGTTAACAAGATCTTCAGCTACAGTACTCTCTCAGTGTGTGGCACAGTGAACTTTTGGCCCAAAGTGAGGTCAGTCCAGCTCAGCCCAGAGGACAGTGACCGGAGGGAGAGAGGTTGTTCCAAGTCTAGTAGCTTATATTCCATAGGCAGGGGCCTACAGTGAGGCACATAGGTCCTTTCATCCTAGCAAGGCTCCCAAGTAGGAGTCACTACGCATGCCCGCCCTTGCTGGGCTGTGTCTACAGAGTAACACAGCCAGAATGGGGCAGCTGCCACAGCCAGACCTTCCACAGGCCCTCTCGGTCTCTTTCTCACTCTGCTCTAGTCTGTTGAAAGTCAGAATAGGGGTTGGAGGAGTTGTTGCCACCATACTCCTGAAGGCAAGTCACATACTTAAATGCATTAAGACACACACAGACTTGCAGGGAGGTGTTGTGGAGGTGGTCCACTAAGCTCATGAAAAACTCCCAAGAATAACATCAAGAATGGTTCCAGATGGGTAAAGAGGGTGGAATCAATATATTTCTTAATTATGCTTTAAGATACAAATGTCAAATATATGTCAACAAGCCTTCCCTCAAAAAGGACCCTTTATGGATTACATTTTGTGAAAAATCCCCAAAAATATGGTCTGCACAATTGGCCCAGCATCTTCCGGGTTAGGGGAGGGTTTGGCCAGCCGGGATGTCCTTGTCCCATTGCACTCTAGCGACTCCTTGTGGCGGGCCGGGCGCATGCACGCTGACATCAGTCGCCAGTTGTACAGTGTTCACTCCGACATATTGGTGCAGCTGACTTCCAGGTTAAGCAAGCAGTGTGTCAAGAAGCAGTGCAGCTTGGCAGGGTAGCGTTTCAGAGGACGCATGGCTCTCGCCCTTCGCCTCTCCCGAGTCCATACGGGAGTTGCAGCGATGGGACTATAACTACCAATTGAATATCACAAAATTGGGGGAGAAAAAAGGAGAAAAGTACACACCAAATGTTTTTTTTAAATAACAGGACTGTTGAGCTGAACTGCCCTAAGGGTTTGGAAGTCAATTGAAAAACAAAGTTCTTTCTACTGTACTTACGCAGGTTCCAATTCCTATTACCTCACATACAGGTTTAACTACATGTTTTTGTATCATTAGAGTAATTATTCAGCTTCACACTGACAGCTACGCCTGCAGTCAGTCAGTATCATCCTGGCCAGATCAGAATGTCTCGCTCCTCTCAACTCTCTTCTCCCATCTCTGCTGCAATCCACTGCCCAGCCCGGCTGACTCAGACAGCACAGCAGGACCTGGGCTCTGTGCAAATGGCTGCCTGTTACGATCATTTGACCGCCAGTTTTGTTTCTGTACACGCATGCAGAACAATAAAAACAGATAAGTGAACCATAAACCCACACAGCTGTCCCCCTCATATCATCTCCTCCTAAGGATATCCTAAAATGACGTTATTTGGCAACCAGCCTCTCCACTATCTCCATCATATGAAGGAGGCCACTTCAGAAACGGACAATCTGAGTAGGGTATGGGGGGAGAATGGACTTCCAGCATTGTCATTCAATAGAAATATTGACCAGCTATAACCTCTGAACTTCGATCCTGTGCTCACCAGAAGTCATGACCATAGACTTGGAGAACACTTATTTATCTAGGTCTGGTCATTAGGCCAATGACAACTGGAAGGCCTACTCATCCTCTGCCCAGACCACCATGTTGCCAGGTCAAGAAAGAATTACAATGTGAGTGACATGGTGCAGTCAGTGTCTTGGGCACAGCCATAACTTAGAGCTCTGCTGGCACTGGCATGATCAGAGTACTCCCTGGCACCACCCCAATACCATCGGAGAGAAGTGCTGTTCAAATAAGCGTCTTATCATCATCATGTCTGGAGGAGAGGCAGAAGGTTAATAAAAGTAGAGAAATATGGTAGAACATTAACTGCTGATGCAAGGTAATACCAGCTATAAGTGCAGTCAGTATCCCCCTACCCAGTACCCTCTGTGCCCTGTCATTTCACAGCTTCCTTCATGCACATCAGCACAAGGGTCTGGCTAAAAAGCTATTTCAGTCCACTCTACTCCAGGTAATCAATGTCTCACTGGGTCTTAATCCTCCTGAAGTTCCCCTCGTGATGGACCATCACAGGTTTGCCACCGCCGTGCAGGGAAGGCCAGCCTACAGCAGGTCACTCATAATGGCGCAATCAATGAGCAGTTTGGTTAAGAGGAAACCAACGGTCGGCTCACTAGGCAAGGGAGTTTTTATGACTCTGCAGGAAAGCACTTACCTGTGTCTCTGAAACGGCAAAGTGGACAGAAATCATAATACATGAATGATATAAAAATTCTGTATGTTGAAGAACTGATTTGTTTGATTAATATCAAAAGTAGTGCTTTCAAAAAAGTTGCCAACTTCGAACTCATCCAGCAACTGCACAATTTCATACAGACTATTTTCCTCATTAACATGCGCGATATTGTTTTGGATTTCAGTCAAGCAAGCACTGAGTAACTGAGAGAGCGAGAGAGACTACCAGCGACAGAGAGAGAGAGAAAGAGAGAGAGACTACCAGCGACAGAGAGCAGGACGTACCAGCGACAGCAGAGAGAACCAGGACGGATACACAGCGACAAGAGACTACCAGCGACAGAGCTCAGCGACAGAGCACTAAACCAGCGACAGAGACGAGACTACCAGCGACAGAGAGCGAGACTACCTAGCGACAGAGAAGGCGAGACTACCAGCGACAAGAGAGCGAGACTACCAGCGAAGAGAAGAGAGAGAGAGAGAGCTACCAAGCGACAGAGAAGAGACTACCAGCGACAGAGAGGACGTAACCAGCGACAGAGACTACCAGCGACGACAGAGACTACCAGCGACAGAGAGCGAGACTACCAGCGACAGAGAGCGAGACTACAGCCGACAGAGAGCGAGACTACCAGCGACAGAGAGCGAGACTACCAGCGACAGAGAGAGAGAGAGAGAGAGACTACCAGCCGGAGAGAGAGAGACTAATCCAGCGACAGAGAGAGAGACTACCAGCGACAGAGACTACCAGCGACAGAGAGCCGAGACTACCAGCGACAGGAGAGCGAGAGACTACCAGCGACAGAGAGCGAGAGCACTACCAGCGCGACAGAGAGCGAGAGACCACGGACAGAGAGAGACTACCAGCGACAGAGAGACGAGAGAGAGAAACTACCACGACAGAGAGAGAGAGAGAGAGGACTACCAGCCGACAGAGAGAGATAGAGGAGAGAGAGAGACTACCACGACAGAGAGAGAGAGAGAGGAGAGACGAGACTACCAGCGACAGAGAGGAAGAGAGAGAGAGAGAACTACCAAGCGACAGAGAGAGAGAGAGAAGAGAAGACTACCAGCGACCAGAGAGAGAGAGAGAGAGAGAGAGGACTACCAGCGACAGAGAGAGAGACGGAGAGAGAGAGACTACCAGCACAGAGAGAGAGAGAGAGAGAAGAGACTACCAGCGACAGAGAGAGAGAGAGAAGAGAGAGACTACAGCGACAGAGAGAGAGAGAGAGGAGAGAGAGAGAGAGACTACAGCGACACGAGAGAGAGAGAAGGAGAGAGAGAGAGAGAGAGACTACCAGCGACCAGAGAGACGAGGAGAGAGAGAGATGAGAGACAGAGGAGAGAGAGAAGAAGAGAGGGAGAGACTACCAGCGACAGAGAGAGAGAGAGAGAGAGAGAGGACTTCCAGCGACAGAGAGAGAGAGGGAGAGAGACGACTACCAGCGACAGAGAGAGAGAGACTACCAGCGGACGAGAGAGAGAGAGACTACCAGCGACAGAAGAGAGGACTACCAGCACGAGACTAGAGAGAGAGACTACCCGCGACAGAGAGAGAGAGACTACCAGCGACCAGAAGAGAGAGACTAACCAGCGACAGAGAGAGAGAGACTACCAGCGACAGAGAGAGAGAGACTATCCAGCGACAGAGAGAGGAGACTACCAGCGACAGAGAGAGACTACCAGCGACAGAGAGAGAGAAAACTACCAGCGACAGAAAGAGAGGAGACTACCAGCGACAGAGAGAGAGAGACTACAGCGACGAGAGAGAGAGAGACTACCAGCGACAGAGAGAGATAGACTACCAGCGACAGAGAGAGAGAGACTACAGCGACAGAGAGAGAGAGAACTACCAGCGACAGAGAGAGAGAAGAGAGAGAAACTACCAGCGACAGAGAGAGAGAGAGAGAGAGAGACTACCCACGCGACAGAGAGAAGAGAAGGAGAGAGAGGACTACCAGCGACAGAGAAGAGAGAGAGACTACAGCGACAAGAGAGGAGAGAGAGACTACCAGCGACAGAGACTACAGACAGAGACTACCAGCGACAGAGGACTACCAGCGACACGAGACTACCATGCGGACAGAGAGGAGACTACCAGCGACAGAGAGCGAGACTACCAGCGACAGAGGAGCTCGGAAGACTACCACGACAGAGAGCGAGACTACCAGCGACCAGAGAGAGAGAGACTACCAGCGACAGAGAAGCTACCACGGGAACAGAAGAGACTTACCAGCGACAGGAGCGAGAGAGAGAGGGACTACCAAGCGGACAGAGGAAGAGAGAGAGAGAGAGAGACTACCAGCGACAGAGAGAGAGGAGAGAGAGAAGAGCACTACCAGCGACAGAGAGAGAGGGAGAGAGAGAGACTACCAGCAGAGAGAAGAGAGAGAGAGAGAGCAGAGAGAGAAGAGAGAGAGAGAGAGAGACTACCAGCGACCAGAGAGAGGAGAGAGAGAGAGACTACCAGCGACCAGAGGAGAGAGAGAGAGAGAGAGAGAGAGCCACCAGCGACAGAGAAGAGAGAGGAGAAGAGACTACAGCGACAGAGAGAGAGAAGAGAGAGAGAGAGAGACTACCAGCGACAGAGAGAGAGAGAGAGACTACCAGCGACAGAGACTACCAGCGACAGAGACAGAGACTACAGCCGACAGAAGCGAGACTACCACGACAGAGAGCGAGACTACCAGCGACAGAGAGCGAGACTACCAGCGGACAGAGAGCGAGACTACCAGCGACAGAGAGCGAGACTAACCAGCGACAGAGAGCGAGATACTACCAGCGACAGAGAGCGGAGACTCCAGCGACAGAGAGCGAGAACTACCAGCGACAGAGAGAGAAGACTACCAGCGACAGAGAGAGAGAGACTACCAGCGACAGAGAGAGAGAGGACTACCAGCGAGAGAGAGAGAGAGAGAGAGAGAGAGACTACCACGGACAGAGAGAGAGAGACTACCAGCGAGGAGAGAGAGAGAGAGAGAGAGAGAGAGAGACTACCAGCCGACCAGAGAGAGAGACTACCAGCGACGAGAGAGAGAGAACTACCAGCGACAGAGAGAGGAGATACTACCAGCGACAGAGAGAAGAGACTACCAGCGACAGAGAGAGACTACCCAGCGACGAGAGAGAGAGAGACTACCAGCGACAGCACGAGAGAGAGACTACCAGCGACAGAGAGAGAGAGGACTACCAGCGACAGAGAGAGAGGGAGAGACTACCGCGACCGGCAGATGAGAGAGGAAGATACCAGCGACAGAGAGAGAGGGAGAGACTACCAGCGACAGAGAGAGGGAGAGACTACCAGCGACAGAGAGAGAGACTACCAGCGATATACTCCTCTCCTCGCTGTGCCTTCGTGGTAATAAAAAGGTCAAAAGTTAAATGATTTAGCAGATTAAAAAAAAAAAATTGTCCTCCAGTGACTGAAATATAAAAATTGGAAAACAGAAATGTGTGAAATAAGGAATCAAAACACAGCTTTGCCGCCCGCCGGTAGTTTGCAGAGAAGCCGTGGTCTAATGGAGCAAGAAATGCAGGAATTCTGACAAAGACAGCATCTCAATCTTCAAACAGCTGTTCTGAACTGCTGGTTCAGTGTCTGTGAAAGTGCTTTAAGAATAGGATTGCCTCTTAAATTCTTCCTCTGAAGTGCTAGAAGAAGACATTTGCCTCTATGATTTAGAAGTATTTGAGAAAAGTCAAAGGGTGAATCCCAAATCACTCCCTTCCCCTTGGAACTCCATGTGCACTTCTGCCATATGTACAAGTGTCCCAAAGCTGGGGGAGTGAAAACTGAGGGTGTAGGGTAGGCTTGGCCGGTATACCGTATACTGGGGTATTTGGAAATAGCCACGGGATGGTTTTTCAAAACTATTTCTTTGAAGTTTTTCCAATAAATGTTATATTTGTAGCTACTTTTTAAATAAATACTTGCAGTCAATTGCAATGCAATGCATTAGGAGATAAAGCACATTCTTCATTCACCCTTCACATTATGACGCTTATAGTTCCACAGGAAGGTTGAGCCAGTCACGTGTTCGTTTGTAAATAGCACAGCGGGTGAAAGCGGGAGCTGGTGAGTCCAGCTGTGTATGGGTGGGTCGCGTTTGATATTGAAAGTCGTTTTTTTTTTGCTTCAATAGAGAAATCAGCGACGTGCAACTTTGTTTCCCTTCACAGAAAATTGGGGCTGACCCCATTTAGTCAACTGGTCGATTGTTCGGTCGATATGCTGTTGGTCGACCAAGATTTAAGTCGAAAACTAGCTAAAATATATATATTTTTAAATCATGGTGTATAAAACACCTTTCTGATTCGCGCCAGTCTGAGTGGACTGATCGATTGTGGAGGCGGCACAGTCCATCAGTTTAAGACAGGCTACTGAAATTGTATGGTTACATTATGTAAGACCAACTATTTTTTTTWAATTATTTTATAACAAATGCGCTTTCTCCGTGTTGGTCAGTGATCACTGTCCATGGTTCTGAAACATCAGTGCGCTGTTGATTTGGCACCTTTTCCTAGACCATGTTGCTATGTGCATAATAGCAAAGTTAAACAGCATATTGGTGTTGAGAACAACGCGGCGGAGGCAGCTGCAGAGTTAAGAGAATACAGCCCTTGCCTTAATTGTCTAAGAAAAGTGAAGAAACCAACTTAATTAGGCCTATAAATCAATAGCCTAACTATTAAATGTGCCTGGCTTTATAAATCATATATATACACACACAAACACACAAAAATGTGCAGTTGTCACACAACACCACAGATGTCTCAAGTTGAGGGGGCGTGCAATTGGTATGTTGACTGCAGGAATGTCCACCAGAACTGTTGCCAGAAAATTGAAATGTTAATTTCTCTACCATTTTACTTAAAAAAAAWAAAAWWTTACTAGTAGGCAAGTCAGCCGCCTCCAACGTCATTTTAGAGAATTTGGCACTACGTCCAACCGGCATCACAACCGCAGACCACGTGTAACCATTCCAGCCCAGTGGTAGGCCTGGCTCACCAGTGGGTGGGCCCATGCCCTCCCAGGCCCACCCATGGCTGCAACCCTGCCCAGTCATGTGAAATTCATAGATGATGTCCTAATGAAATTATTTTAAATTTACCGATTTCCTTAGATGAACTGTAATGCAGTAAAATATTTGAAATAGTTGCATTTTGCATTCAAAATTATGCCTACAGCCAGTGCATTTAACCAAGTAGACAACCACAGTCACATATTGCATAACTGGAATTATTTTTAATGCTTACTGAACAAACACAATAGCCTACATATTTCTGCATGCAAAAATGAGTACGGGACAGGACGGGAGTGATTTTAAAATCGGGAAGGGACAGTAAAGTTCCAGGGTTGTGGGATCAGCACAGAACAGGATTTTTTTTGTTGACAGGACAGGAATTAATTTTCACTCCTGTGTCAACCTCTAGTGTGAGAGTTGTTTGGTTAGTGAGGTTTCTGTTTTGCGCATGTGATTGCAGAGTTGGCTAAACAAAATGTCCACTGGATCGATGCAAATAATCATGATATTCTGCCAGGTAGGCTACTTTGTGGTTAACATTTAATTGAGAAGGTTTTAGGGAAAGCCTGTCCATCTCTACCAAAATAACGTTATCATTAGCATAATTGCTACCGGCAACACAAAGTGTCGACATATGCTTTGTCTGTGCGGTGTGTGCGTAGGCTGAGGGGAATGCCGTTTCATAAAGTTACAGAAAAATACAAAATCACTGATACTTTGTTGAATTTTTTAATTATTATTGTTGATTTCCGTTTTAATGTCTGGATTCCGTCTGCAACACGGATTTTTAGGGCCCTACCTGCATGGGGCTAATTTCTTCATCACGCTCGCTCCCGCTGACTTCTTGTCCCACCTGCTCCCGCAAAGACTGGTCCCGTACCCGACTGCAGTCCTGCAATCTTATTTTATGTGTATGTGACACAGCTCTCTTTGCAGCCCTGGTGCCAGCAAATTCTCCACCCTAGTCAGGATCAAAAGTTGCTCAAATTGCCTAAGAATTAGGTTAAAATACCAGAGATCCTCAACTGGCCCAATATAAAAACTCAGCAAAAAAAGAAACGTCCTTTTTCAGGACCCCGTCTTTCAAAGAAAATGTGTAAAAATCCAAATAACTTCACAGATCTTCATTATAAAGGGTTTAAACACTGTTTCCCATGCTTGTTCAATGAACCATAAACAAATAATGAACATGCACCTGTGGAATGGTCATTAAGACACTAACAGCTTAGGCAATTAAGGTCACAGTTAAGAAAACTTAGAACACTAGAGGCCTTTCTACTGACTCGCCAAAAGAAAGATGGCCAGGGTCCCTGCTCATCCGCATGAACGTGCCTTAGGCATGCTGCAAGGAGGCATGAAGACTGCAGATGTGGCCAGTGCAATAAATTGCAATGTCCGTACTGCGAGACGCCTAAGACAGCGCTACAGGGAGACAGGACGGACTGCTGATCTTCCTCGCAGTGGCAGACCATGTGTAACACCTGCACAGGATCGGTACATCCGAACATCACACCTGCGGGACAGGTACAGGAAGGCAACAACAACTGCCCGAGTTAWACCTGGAACGCACAATCCCTCCGTCAGTGCTCAGACTGTCCACAATAGGCTGAGAGAGGCTGGACTGAGGGCTTGTAGGCCTGTTGTAAAGCAGGTCCTCACCAGACATCACAAGCAACGTCGTCTATGGGCACAAACCCACCGTCGCTAGACCAGACAGGACTGGCAAAAAGTGCTCTTCAATGACGAGTCGCGGTTTTGTCTCACCAGGGGTGATGGTCAGATTTGGGTTTATCGTCGAAGGAATGAGCGTTACACCGAGGCCTGTACTCTGGAGCAGGATCGGTTTGGAGGTAGAGGGTCTGTCATGGTCTGGGGCAGTGTGTTACAGCATCATCGGACTGAGCTTGTTGTCATTGCCTGCAATCTCAACGCTGTGCGTTACAGGGAAGACAACCTCCTCCCTCATGTGGTACCCTTCCTGCAGGCTCATTCTGACATGACAATGCCACCAGCCATACTGCTCGTTCTGTGAGCGATTTCCTACAAGACAGGAATGTCAGTGTTCTGCCACGGCCAGCGAAGAGCCCGGATCTCAATCCCATTGAGCACGTCTGGGATCTGTTGGATCGGAGGGTGAGGGCTAGGGCCATTCCCCCCAGAAATGTCCGGGAACTTGCAGGTGCCTTGGTGGAAGAGTGGGGTAATATCTCACTGCAAGACCTGGCAAATCTGGTGCAGTCCATGAGGAGGAGATGCACTGCAGTACTTAATGCAGCTGGTGGCCACACCAGATACTGACTTACCTTTGATTTTGACACCCCCCTTTGTTCTGGGACACATTATTCCATTTCTGTTAGTCACATGTCTGTGGATCTTGTTCAGTTTATGTCTCCGTTGTTGAATCTTGTTATGTTCATACAAATATTTACACATGTTAAGTTTGCTGAAAATAAAACGCAGTTGACAGTGAGAGGACATTTCTTTTTTTGCTGAGTTTATTAGGCTACATCAACCAATAGGGTAGACGTAGTTTAAAAGAACACAGTTGGGGGGAAATATAGGAGAGTGGACACTTACTTGACTTAAGCTAAATTTTGCATAACTTTTAGGTGCAAGGCAATTTGCAAACAGAGTAAAATACATGTGTTATCAATACTTATTTCCAGTCAATGTCAGAGTAAACTATTGCCTATCATATTTTGGAAGTTAAAGATAACTGCGCTGTGCTTCTCAGCCCATATAGCCTATTTCTACAGGCTATTTAACAGAGACCACACATACATCCAATTGATCTTGTACGCCCAACAAAAGAGAAAATTAGGCTACTGAACATGAGCACCCCTCCTGTCCTTTGTTTGCTGAAGCGCGAAGGCCCACCTGAAGATGTGCTGTGATTTGTTGATTCAACTCATTACAACTATTTTTTTTTTTTTTATCATCTTTGCAGTGGTTGCAACTATTGAGCAGCAGTGGGCCACCGCTAAATTGATAGGGGAAATACTGACAATCCCAGGCAGCCATTGTGAGTCTACCAGGGTTAGCGGTTCCAAGTCCATTTTATTCATTCTATTTCTATGTGTGCTGCTGGAGCAGGGAGGGGGGCATTGCCTAGGAAACCACAGACTTTGCTACAACACCTTGGTTGTTTCAGCAAGGAGCAACAGTTTCATCACGTTAAGAGTCCATGTTACCTCAGAAATGGACTCAACCACAGGAATGCCCAGCCGTCCCATCTTCAGTCAGCTGTTTGTTCCACACAACAAAACAATACATATATATATWTTTTTTTTTACAGTTAAGACAGTTATTTTATTTTACTGACGGTCTTCATCCATACCCGTCAGTTACACGATTATACGGTACTTGTGCCAGCCTTAAACTCAAGTTTCACTGCTGAAGAGTGAATCAGAGTAGGCCTCCAACAAGAACCAAACATCACTGATATCAAATGGTTGATAAAATATATTTTATCAGCTGAGAAATGCCCTTAGTGCATCCTTACAGATACACATCAAGATGACTAGGGATGCTGGTGATTCCTTGTCTAACAACACATGCAGTATATGCAGTGTAGGAGACAAATGTGATAGCGCAACACCAGACCCTGCATAAAAAGTAACTCTACAATAATACAAAAACATCACCACAACATTCACTGCCTTCATTTCATTCTTTTACCAGGCAAGTTGATGGAGTCCACATTTTTCATCATCATAACCCATGGCTGCACATTTCCTGCACCTGCCTCTCATTTGGCCCCTTGTTCTTAGCAGGGCTGAGGAGCTCGCCGAGGCATACAGAGTAGGCAGCAGCAGGCGCACAGCCTCCGCCAGCAGCGGTCAACGCTCGCCTTGTCTGGGAAATGACGGGAGGAAACGCTTTACAACAAAGTGAACAAACATCTCTGCCTTTACTCCAAAAGGTATTTTCCTCCCCGCCATAATGTGTAATGTACGAGCCTTTAACGAGTGACTCCGCTCTCACTGCATCCAACTTGCTCCCTCCAATCTTCTAATCTTCCAAGGTCTTAACACATTCAAAACAAAATAACATCTCAGATTCTCTGAATGTACTGCCTGAGGTTGCTGTGTTAACATTTTACCTCGGCTAACATCAACTTCTAAAGGTTGGGGGGGGGGGTTCGTCCTTACTGGAGACAGTGACTGTGCATAGGATAATGAATCATAACACAGTTTAAACTGTCTATTTTCCACACCACTCATATAGGTTAGTTTTTCTATCATCTCCCTGGTTCAAAGTTGCATTCTCTCAGAAGAAGCACTGCTCTATTCAACAGGGATGCAAACTGGTGAGGGTCCAAAAAGGTGTTGAAATGTGCATATACTTTTCATATTTTCAGAGAATAACAAGTACATAATACATATTTGAACAACGTTTATTGTAGGCTGGCATTGCTTAATTCATTGAGTGGGTCGAATTTAATCCAGAAGTGTATTGTGCCGTATCCCAACGTGTCGCTGTACTCATGAGCGGCATGATTTTCCATGTCCGAAGCGGGCCTATAGGTCTATTTGTTTGGCAAGAGAGCCATGCATAGCAGCATCTCACTTTACACTGTATTTTGGGTCCCCATTCGCCTTTTGTTTACAGTGTTTGCTTCCTGTTAATGTAACTAGCCTAAATATAGATTGTGTCATGCCTTTATCGAGCTGATATATTGTTTACTTGGCCTACTTGTTGCCGCAGTTTTGGTCTGTTTGCATTCATTTGTTTGAATTTGCAGAAGTGTCAATATTCTAAGCCAAACTGCTATTCAGTATTTTTGTTGCATGCATGAATAACTAGGTTACTACTTTCAGCATTTAGTTTGCATTATCTTGGTAAGACAGCTGTAATAGGTGAATTACCCTATCAATCTTGTAGCCTATATTCATTACCAAAACAGCCTTGATTCAGTAACTTCAAAAGCACTCAATGGTCTCAGAGTCTCGGCATTTTAACTTTATGTTTTTGGTATAGCGTGATAAGCCAAATTCAATATAATTCCAATGCAAGAAACCCCAACAAATGTGCCACCACACCAATTTCAACTGTCCTCTTAGTCACTTTATCCTAGTGTTGGGATGGAGAGAAGCAGACTAGTAGATTAATGGCTGGTTAGGGGATGTGGTTGGCTGCTCACAGCTGTCACACATGGTATTGGATGAAGCACTCATTCTGATATGACATATCTGACATCATGCTCTGAACTCGGATATTCTATTTGTAGGATGCATTCTGTGTTTAGTCATTAATTTCAATATGACGCTAACGTAGCTAGCTAACGTTAATTACTTTGTGTGTAATAATTTGTGCTACGAAACATACATGATACTATTATTTGCTTCTTGTCAACTATAACCACAGCATTATTTCAAACACAGGTTGGTTATCTCGAGTTATATTCCAAATTTCCCAGTCAGTCTGTTGCGTTGACAGAGTGATGACACAGCAGCCAGAAAATGTAACGTTAGTGAGCACACAGTGGGAGAATCTCAATTGCGTACTCCTCGCATCCTCTACTCAAAACCCATTGGATGAGAAAGCCAGAGGTCCCTCCCCTCCTACATCCTGGGTTTTGAGAAGGAGGCGAGGACAAAAGGAGTATGCAATTGAGATTCTCTCAGGGAGAAAATCTGTTCACGCTGTTCTTTTATAGCTCAACTGGTGACACACCGTCTGCTCACTGTCAGAGCCATCCCACTCCAAACATTTTTGATGAGACAGACACACGTGGCAAAATGGCTTAAGGACAACAAAGTCAAGTTAATGGAGTGGCCATCACAAAGCCCTGCCCTTAATCCCATAGAACATTTGTGGGCAGAACTGAAAAAGCGTGTGCGAGTAATGAGGCCTACAAACCTGACTCAGTTACACCAGCTCTGTCAGGAGGAATGGGCCAAAATTCACCCAATTTATTGTGGGAAGCTACACAAAAGGTTTGACCCAAGTTAAACAATTTAAAGGCAATGCTAACAAATATTAATTGAGTATGTAAACTTCTGATCCTCTGGGAATGTGATGAAAGAAATAAAAGCTGAAATAAATAATTATGTAACCCAAGGTTACTGCAGCCTTGAAATAATAGCATAAAACTTTTTCCCTCTCACTCACATTTCAGGAGAGTCAAATGGAGAATATTTCATTGAACCAGAGGCTAAACTCTTACTCACCCTTAATGTAATAAAATGGCACATCAGGACAAAGAGAAAAGGCCTCCAGGTCAAGTAGACTCACTTTACTAAACCTAACACATGAGGAAGGGGGTCACAAAGTTCTGATTTGCATCACTTTCATTGTGAGGAAGGCGTGATTTACAACCACAGAATCTGAAGTACAGCAGAGCAGACGTACGGCCTATAGCCCGGGTACCAGACGTTCTGCACTAACTGGCTCTCAAACAATATACTGTACCCTCGGATAGGTAGCACTTTGGTGCCGGTCTTGTGATGCTCTCCATGGGCCGTGTTAACTCCTATTGAGCTCTAATACACACAGAAACAAGACAGGGCCTGGTGGCTGAATAACCTCCTGGACAAATTTAAAGGCTCAGGCACACCACTAGCGTTTGCTGGCAGAGAGTCCTTAGCACATCTGAATGTAATTTGTGAAACGACTGTGCACCGATTTTACATGTAGAATTGCATGAATAATGTCAGCTGTTTCACACAAAAACCCAAATAACCCTGCAACAGGGCAAGAAAAACATTACCGTTCACCAAGCAGCAGGATATTATTCTGGCAGCACGATCACTGATATTTTTTCACTCAAAATAAGAGTCCCCCTGCAAAGACATGCTAAACTTTGGGAATATATGCAGTGCAACTGTTTTTTCCCTGCATTGCAACCACCTTTGAATTGTTTTATTATTATTTTTTTTTGGGGNATATTGTATTATTTATACCAGCATTTATTTTGAAAGTTTAAACAAATACTGATATGTTGAACGCTATTGCATAGGCTATACTTAAAGAAATACAATTTTAATAAAACATGTTTTTCAAATTACTCAATAGTCTGCTAAACTTAAATTGGTCTATTGTGCTGGGCAACAGGTTTAATATAGACTGCTGGTGATTAGCTTGCTAGCGACTTCCAGACACAAATGAGAGAACAGATCACTGACCATTTTACTCGCCTGAGCAGAGCCGGTAAGGCTGTTTTTATGTTATCTAGAGCGTTGGTGACTAACTGTGCTGCTGGCAACAATTTAATGAAGCTTTTTTAGCTATGTATTTCTGACACCAGCCATATTCAACGGGTATTGAGCATTTGTAAATTCGTCAGTTATTCTGCGCTCTGGCACACAGACAAGAGTGCTCTGAAATAGGAATAGATAGACGTAGCTGGTATATTCGCTCTGGCTATCGATAGTTGTTGCAGTGACATCATGAACATTCTATTGAAACGGTTACTTGCATAGTGAAGTCTTTTGCTTAGACATGTAGCTAGCTAAACAAGTAGTGGCCCGCAAGTTTCCTGAAACAAATCACATCTGGCACCTCCAATAGGGCAAGACAAGAGTATTTGAAATCTAGAATTGAATTACATTTTATTTCACACTGGAAGCAAACAGGGTAAGCAACCCCCCCCCCCCTCAAAAAAAAAAAACATGTTCAAAACAACAGTATATTAATTTACTGTTTTGGAATTAATATAACATGCAGGACTAAATGCATGTCTATAAGACAGTCTCCCTCCAAAACGATACATATTTGGTTAGCAGAAACCCTACTGAATATTTTACACCGCACTGTAGCGGAAACAGGTAGAAAAGTTCTATTCCATGTACAGTATATTTGTGTTTTGCATTGGGGGCTATCGAAGGGGTGGAGAACAAATTTGGTTAGTAGAGACCTAGCCCTTGATCATGATTCTCAGGTCCATTATATTACACATAAAAGTCATTGGACAAAGGCTTCTTCTGTACGGGTGTGTTTTGTTAAGAGTCACAACTCTCGGTCTGAACATTAGCACCCATCACTTGCTGTACAGTTTTGGAAGCATAAGGACCTTCTCTTTCATATCGACAAGAAATAATTTTCTAAAACCATAAGTTTAAATTGATACACACCTTTATAGTGTTAGTGTTCCCACACAGCCATTCCTCCATGTTACAGCGAGTGTTTACGTTAAACAGAGGCACCAACTGTGCTAATTAGCTATCAGTATGCTCCGAACACTAGTGTGTAAAGGAAGAAGGCCACCAGAATGTGTCACTGAAAAATACTGTCGGCAGCAACTGTGATAAAGCTGTTTAAAACAGTGTACAGTAAGTGTATATTTTTCCGTTATGAAATTATTTTGATGTGATATGAAAGTAAAGGGCTTTATGATTGTGTATCACAATTGACCTTTAGGAGTAATGGTAGGCTCCTTGAAAGTACATGCTGTGCTAGTAGAGACCCTACTGACTATTTCCGACCCAACTTTAACCTCTACGGGACCGGTGTGTCCCCCCCCACGGGATGGTTGAGCTAACGTAGGCTAATGTGATTAGCATGAGGTTGTAAGTAACAAACAAAAAATTGCCCAGGAAATAGACTTATGTGATATGGGCAGAAAGCTTAAATTCTTGTTAATCTAACTGCACTGTCCAATTTACAGTAGTTTTTACAGTGAAAGAAAACCATGTTATTGTTTGAGGAGAGTGTACAATTATTCACCTGAAAAGTTATTACAAACCAATTAGGCACATTTGGGCAGTTTTGATACAATATTTTGAACAGCTATGCAATGGTTCATTGGATCAGTTTAAAACTTTGCACATTCACTGCTGCCCTCTAGAGGCCAAAATCTAATTTGTGCCTGAGCTGTAATAATACATTATGGATTTTCTCTTGCATTTCAAAGACGGTACAAAAAAAAAAAAWAWATATTTTACCAGCTCTAATGTGTTATATTCTCCTACATTAATTTCACATTTCCACAAACTTCAGTGTTTCCTTTCAAATGGTATCAATAATATGCATATCCTTGCTTCAGGTCCTGAGCTACAGCCAGTTAGATTTGGGTTACTTATTGCCTTTTCTTGAGGGCACAATAAGTGCCCATTGATTAAAATTAATCATCATCTTTTGAATGACTAATCCACAATGAAGTGTGGGCTTTTATTTTGAAGGTTTCCTCATTACCATACGAACGTGACATCATTTGTGCAGCCTGTAGAATACAAGTAAAAATAGCTTACAGAACCACACAGAAATATATTCTTTCAAAACAGCATCTTTGTGCTGGGTCTCAACAACCAATGTGAACTACTGTCTGCTGCATATCACAACTTCCTTTCGTATAACGAACGTTAGACTTTGTAACTTGTAACACAGCTATTTCCTGACTGCTACGTGGCCTTTTCACAATCCACCAGCGTAGCTACCTGGCATTATCCTCCCACATTCTAATGAAAAGCTCGACTTTGGCGACAACATGCCCCTTTTCCTAAAGAAGAGCTGTATTGGTAAAGTAGCGTAACTAGTTGGCTAGCAAACTAGCTAATGTCATTGAAAAGGAGGTGACAAGCAGTGTCACACGTAACGTTAGCAAAAACACATGAACAAGTCATGTAGAAACTTGCTAGCCAATTGACAATTTAAGAACCTGCTGCCAAAAAGCCTCACATTGTCAACATGTTTAACAAGCTAGCTAACGTTAGACAGTTAATGTTGTCGCACAATTGCAGATATTTTACATGCGTGCAGCTAACTAGCTACGTACATTTCCAACGTGATCAGACAGTCAGTGACACCAAGTCAAGAAGTGTTTTCACTAACAGCGCGACCCAGCCAAACCGTGTACTAGACAACCTTACCTGTATTTGAAGGATGCCACCCGGTCCCTCCACTATTTCTGGCGAGTTCTCAAAGACTCGGTCTCGATACAATGACCACAGACCAACGTTCGGCAGGAAAAGAAGAGCCGCTATAAGCAACCCTGCGAACTGCAGTAGACGTTTTTCTTTCCGCCTCATTTCTCCAGAATAAATGCGAGAAAAGCTGTCGACAGTGTATTCCCAGGCAGCTCCTTCCCGGTGGAAACAACTTTCACAAATTCACTCTGATCAAACGAACGATGTAGCTTATTGAGCTGCAGGCACTTCCGCTAGGGGGAGTTCATCAATATCCTGGTTGGGGGATCACAAAACGGAAGGAGACTTTTGCATTCTTTGTAGTTAAAATGATGAGATTCCCTAAAAACACACCACTTCAATACAGCTACGAGTGGAAGTTACTTTTTCGTAGCAGGTTACGATAATGAAGTTAAAGACATGCTCCGGAATGTTGGCGACTAGTAACAAAGATGGTATATTATATTGACAAGATAGTCAAGTGACCGCTCTAACAATGGAAATACAAATATGGAAGGCAGGCGAGATCAGGTGGGACCATTCTAGCCAATGAAAGGGTAGATACGCATGATAACATACAATAGAGATAGATATAGAGGACTCCGAGCTACTATAGTCTGTTTGACAGCATGAGCGTTCTTCATTGGCTGATTGCTCCCAACTCATAGGAATCCCCACCCATTTGACTACTTTACAAGGATGGAAGCCCTCAATGGCAACGTCCATGCTAAAACAGGTTATATCCATGAGTCCTCTATCTATCTCTATGACAACAGGCACAACTCAAATATAAAGTTGCCGAATTGCCACGTGTATCCACGTATGTCAGTGCATTTGTAACAACCTAACCATTACCAAACGTATGTTTGATCAATCCTCACATAGCAAATTTGTTGACCACATTTGACACCTCTACAAAAATTCCTAACTTTGTGGGCTTATTTTTGTGGACATTTTTCAGCTGAGTAAAACTTCTGCTTCGCCTCTTCCTCCCTGCTAGTAAGTAGGGAAAGGGTTAGCGAAAATGCTCTCCTAATCTGCTAGGAAAAGTCACTGCTGGTCAAACCTGTATCAAAGTGGTGTGTTTTTAGGGAGTCCCAATAATCAATATTTGAATTCCAACCGAAACATAACTGTGCAACAACACAATGATTATATTAAATCACCTACAGAAATAAAAAATGACACTGACCCTGGCTCCTTTATGACATTAAAATGGAAGTCTTCACAAAGCTCCCTAAAGGGATATTGGCAATGAAGCCCTTGGTCTACTTCCCCAGAGTCAGATAAACTTGTGGAATAATTTTTATGTATCTGTGTCCAGTATGAAGGAAGTTAGAGGTAGTTTTGAGATCAATGCTAACTAGCATTAGCGTAAAGACTGGAATTCTACAGGAATAGACTACAGGAATCGGGAGGGAACCAAAGTTATTTTCCAATCGTTTCATTCTGAACCGGACCATAATTTTTTTCTCCAGTTCCACTGTTCCGACCAGCAAAATAAATTCTGAACCAGTTTGAACCCCCAAAAAGTAACAGTTTATATTGTTAATTCTCTGAAAACAACATTAAATTACTAATCAGTGCGGATAGAGCAGCTTGCTTTCTCCGGATCAAGTGATTGTTTTCATTCTAATGGTTGTGCAGGACGGACGTTGCTCTAAGATACAGAGTAGCCATGTTTTGCAAGCATGAAGAAGCCAGAGAAAGCCAGACAAGTAAATTGGAACAGAAGTTGGGTATTGGAGAAAGGCCATCAGTGTGTGTTCTGCAAACAATACAGCGGATGAAGGCCCGGCATGAGCGTGGTGAACGTATGTACGTGGTTATGAACAGAGAAGAAGAGCCAAGTGCAGAGGTAAGATGTGTGTTGAGGAGAAATGGTGGTAATACAAACCGTACTGTGCCGTCTCTGATGGCTCAGAAATGTAACCTGACGAGTGTGAGGATGAATTACCTGTGGTAGCAGGTGTGGTGAAGACCTCAGAGTCCAAGCCTCACACTGATGGTCATGCAAATTATGATTCTGGCCCAGTGGGAGTGACATTGGAGAGAGAAAGGGGATCCCTGCCTTTTGACTGACCCATGTGTAGACTCAGGTTGGATAGAACATCATTTGGGTAATGTTAAATCTGTGAATGTAGCTCGAAGTTAATTTGTGATTATTTTCTGTGTTTGGGACACATGGGCAGGGTTTGGTAGGTTACTTTATAAATGTAATCCGTTACAGTTACTAGTAAACTGTCCAAAATTGTAATCAGTAACTTTTGGATTACCCAAATGTAGTAACGTAATCTGATTACATTCCGTTACTTTTGGATTACTTAAGAGGCATTAGAGGAAGACAAACATGTATATTAATTACCAATTGAACAACATCTATTGCAGGATAAATCAATGTTAAAGTTTACATATCTGGCCATATATGGATGTTAAATTTTACTTTATGGGTTGGTTATGTAGGCTTCTTCTAACCCATTACTTTCTACTACATATAATAATACAATTAAATTATATATTTACATTAAAAAACAAAGTTTATCAGAATTCCAGTCATTCCAATAAATGTTATACCCCTTGATCTTTAAGAATAGGACTTGGAAATATGGAAGTATAGATTAGCCAAGTTGTTTTACCTGAGCATAACCCCGAAACTAATAAGTCATGAGTCATGAGGACTGATTGGGCTTATTGATTTGAAAAATAAATGCTGCGCTAATGGAATGGCATGCTTTGAGCACTACTGAAAAGTGCTATTTACATGTGAAAAATGAATGCCATATGCTGCATTTTCTACAGGCCTATTCTTTACCTTTTTGTTGGTGACACTTTGATATCTTGATAAAATGCAGCTGTTTAAAGGGAAAATCCACAGATGAAACAATAACAAATCGGCCGCACCAGCCTCTGTTTTGGTAAAGAGCTGAGGGATGGGCCTGGAGAAATGTAACCACTCTCAGATTAATAGACAGAGCTATAGATGCAAGGACTGACCAACCACGATATCAAAATGATTGTTTTAACCATGCTATGAGGATATACAGGTTTGTTTACATTTACAATGTTTACAAACATTAGAGAATAACAAGCTTATATTTTAGGTTCTCATGGAGTGTGACAGTTAAACTAAGCTCATGAGGCATTTTTAAGTTATATTCTTCAAGAATCAATGTGATATAGAGTACCAGTTAAAAGTTTGGACACACCCACTCTTTCAAGGGTTTTTCTTTGTTTTACTATTTTCTACATTGTAGAATAATATGAAGATATCAAAAATATGAAATAACACATATAGAATCATGTAGTAACCAAAAAAGTGTGAAACAAATCAAAATATATTTTAGATTCTTCAAAGTAGCCACCCTTTGCCTTGAGGATAGCTTTGCACACTCTTGGCATTCTCTCAACCAGCTTCAGGAGGAATGCTTTTCCAACCGTCTTGAAGGACTTCCCATATATGCTGAGCACTTGTTGGCTGCTTTTCCTTCACTCTGTGGTCCAACTCATCCCAAACAATCTCAATTGGGTTGTGGAGGCCAGGTCATCTGATGCAGCACTCCACCACTCTCCGTCATGGTCAAATAGCCCTTACACAGCCTGGAGTTGTGTTTTGGGTCATTGTCCTGTTGAAAAACAAATTATAGTCCCACTAAGCACAAACCACATGGGTATCGCTGCAGAATGCTGTGATAGCCATGCTGGTTAAGTGTGCCTTGAATTCTATATAAATCACAGACCGTGTCACCATCAAAGCACCCATTGCTTGTGTTTCTTGGCCCAAACAAGTCTTTCCTTCTAATTGGTGTCCTTTAGTAGTGGTTTCTTTGCAGTGATTCGACCATGAAGGCCTGATTCACACAGTCTCCTCTGAAAAGTTGATGTTGAGATGTGTCTGTAACTTGAACTCTGTGAAGCATTTATTTGGGCTGGAATTTCTGAGGCTGGTAACTTTAATGAACGTATCCTTATCCTCCTTTCCTGTGGCGGTCCTCATGAGAGCCAGTATCATCATCGTGCTTGACGGTTTTTGCGACTGCACTTGAAGAAACATTCAAAGTTATAGAAAATGTTTTAAAGTAATGATGGACTGTCGTTTCTGTTTGCTTATTTGAGCTGTTCTTGCCATAATATGGACTTGGGTATTTTACCAAATAGGGCTATCTTCTGTATACCACCCCTACCTTGTCACAACACAACTCATTGGCTCAAACACATTAAGAAGGAAAGAAAATGCACAAATTAACTTTTTTTTCTCTTTTTTTCTCCACGTCCTGTCTGAATAACATGCCCAAAGTAAACTGTCTGTAGCTCAGGCTCTGAAGCCAGGATATGCATATAATTGGTACCATTGGAAAGAAAACACTTTGAAGTTTAAAGAAATGTTTAAATAATGTAGGAAAATATAACACAATAGATATGGTAGGAGAAAATCCAAAGAAAAACCAACTGGAAATTTTTGTTTTTTGACAGACCATCCTCTTAGAAGTTCAAGAGAAATGTCATATTGAAAATTAGCTCCCTGGATGCAATTCACATAGACTGCTGACATCCTGTGGAAGCCATGTTCAAGTTTTCAGGCTTGTAACTTAAAAAATTAATAAGAAATATCAGTTTTAGCAGAAGGACACAGTCTTGGAAGTTCGTGTTTGCGCGCACCATGAAGACATTACGCGCCTGTTAAAATCGGTTTCCTATTGAACATACTTCTTTCCATAAGAAATATTATAGTTTGATTACATTTTAGGGTATCTGAGGAGTAAATAGAAACGTATATTGACTTGTTGAAACAAAGTTTAGGGGTAGATTTTAGGATTCCTTTCTCTGCATGTTGAACGAGTGTATTACTCAAATTGATGGCGCCAACTAAACAGACTTTTTGGGATATAAAGAAGGATTTTATCTAACAAAACGACACTACATGTTATAGCTGGGTCTCTTTGGATGACAAATCAGAGGAAGATTTTCAAAAAGTAAGTGAATATTTAATCGTTATTTGTGAATGTATGAAACTTGTGCCGATGGAGAAATATTTTGATGTGGGGCGCCGTCCTCAAACAATCGCATGGCATGTTTTTGCTATAAAAGCCACTGTAAATCGGACAGTGCAGTTAGATTAACAAGAATGTAAGCTTTCAGCCGATATAAGACACTTATATGTACCTAAATGTTTCAAATTTGAATTTATTTGAATTACGAGCCCTCCAGTTTCACCGGAAACTAGCAGGACACCAATCCTTAACCCCCCTAGGGTTAAGCAGCCATAAGACTGCTAAATAGCCAGACCGCTAAAGAGTCAATTTATGGTATCCAAACCATCTGCACTAACTCTATCTTGCACTGACCCTACTCACACTCACTAGATTTTATATATATACACCATACAGTATACACACTCACTCACACACACTACATTGTCACTCCAACACAAACCCCACACACATTCACTACATACGCACACACACACACACAACACACATATGCATACCGGCACAACACAAACACACATACGCACACTCACACACACACACACAGTGGTGTAAAGTACCGAAGTAAAAAATACTTGAAAGTACTACTTAAGCAGATTTTTTGGGTATCTATAATATTTATATTTGTCTACTTTTACTTCACTACAGTCCCAAAGAAAATAATGTACTTTTTACTCCATACATTTTCCCTGACACCCAAAAGTACTTGTTACATTTTTTATTGTTAGCAGGACAGAACAATTCAAGAGAACATCCCTGGTCATCCCTAATGCCTCTGATCTTGTGGACTCACTAAAGACTTGCTTCGTTTGTAAATTATGTCTGAGTGTTGGAGCATGACCCTGGCTATCCGTAAATTWAAAAAAAACAAGACAATGGTGCCGTCTGGTTTGCTTTATATAAGGAATATGAAAAGATTTATACTTTTACTTTTGATACTTAAATATATTTTAGCATTACATTTACTTTTGATAGTTAAGTATATTTAAAACAAAATACTTTTAATATTCTACTGGGTGACTTTCACTTTTACTTGAGTAAAACTTAAAATGACTCAAGTAGGACAATTGGGTACTTTTTCCACAACTGCACACACACATTAATAGACTCATCATTTGCTGCTGCTACTCTGTTCTTAATATTTTTAATTTTACTCTTAAATATCTATCCTGATGCCTAGTCACTTTACACTGCCTTCATGTACATACATTATACTGTGAATTCGGAAAGTATGCAGACCCCTTGACTTTTTACACATTTTGTTACAGCCTTATTCTAAAAAGGATTACATCGTTTTTTCCCCCCAAATGAATCTACACACAATACCCCATAATGACAAAGCAAGAATAGTTTTTTTTGTAAAAAGAAAACCCGGAAATATCACATTTACATAAGTATTCAGACCCTTTACTCAGTACTTTGTTAAAGCACCTTTGGCAGCGATTACAGATCCTCTCAAGCTCTGTCAGGTTGGATGGGGAGCGTCGCTGCACAGCTATTTTAAGGTTTCTCCAGAGATGTTCGATCAGGATCAAGTCCAGGATCAGGCTGGGCCACTCAAGGACAATCAGAGACTGTCTTGGCTGTGTGCTTAGGGACATTGTCCTATTGGAAGGTGAACCTTCGCCCCAGCCCGAGGTCCTGAGGGCTCTGGAGCAGGTTTTCATCAAGGGTCTCTCTGTACTTTGCTCTGTTCATCTTTCCCTCGATCCTGATTTGTCTTCCAGTCCCTGTCACTGAAAAACATCCCCACAGCATGATGCTGCCACCAACATGTTTCCCGATAGGGATGGTGCCAGGTTTCCACCAGACGTGACGCTTGGCATTCAGGCCAAAGAGTTCAATCTTGATTTCATCAGGCCAGAGAATCTTGTTTCTCATGGTCTGAGAGTCCTTTATGTGCCTTCTGGCAAACTCCAAGTGGGCTGTCATGTGCCTTTTACTGAGGAGGGGCTTCCATCTGGCCACTCTACCATAAAGGCCTGATTGGCGGAGCGCTGCAAGATGGTTGTCCTTCTGGAAGGTTCTCCCATCTCCACAGAGGAACTCTGGAGCTCTGTCAGAGTGATCATCACATTCTTGGTCACCTCCCTGACCATGGCCCTTCCACCTCCCTGGCTAGGCGGCCAATAGCCTTGGTGGTTCCAAACTTCTTCCATTTAAGAATGATGGAGGCCGCTGTGTTCTTGGGGACCTTCAATGCTGCAGACATTTTTTGGTACCCTTCCCCAGATCGGTGCCTCGACCTAATCCTGTCTCGGAGCTTTACGGACAATTCCTTCAACCTCATGGCTTGTTTTTTTTGTCTGACATGCACTGTCAACGGTGGGATCTTTCCAAATCATGTCCAATTATTTGAATTTACCACAGGTGGACTCAAATCAAGTTGTAGAAACATCTCAGGGATGATCAATGGAAACAGGATGCACCTGAGGTCAGTTTCGAGTCTCATAGCAAAGGGTCTGAATACTTATGTAAATAAGATATTTATGTTTTTTATTTTTAATAACATGATATAAATTATATTATATAAACTCAGCAAAAAAGTAAACGTCGTCTCACTATCAACTGCGTTTATTTTCAGCAAACTTAACATGTGTAAATATTTGAATGAACATAACAAAAGTATCTGGTGTGGCCACCAGCTGCATTAAGTACTGCAGTGCATCTCCTCCTCATGGACTGCACCAGATTTGCCAGTTCTTGCTGTGAGATGTTACCCCACTCTTCCACAAAGGCACCTGCAAGTTCCCAGACATTTCTGAGGGGAATGGCCCTAGCCCTCACCCTCCAATCCAACAGGTCCCAGACGTGCTCAATGGGATTGAGATCCGGGCTCTTCGTTGGCCATGGCAGAACACTGCCATTCCTGTCTTGCAGGATATCACGCACAGAACGAGCAGTATGGCTGGTGGCATTGTCATGCTGGAGGGTCATGTCAGGATGAGCCTGCAGGAAGGGTACCACATGAGGGAGGAGGTTGTCTTCCCTGTAACGCACAGTGTTGAGATTGCCTGCAATGACAACAAGCTCAGTCTGAAGATGCTGTGACACACTGCCCCAGACCATGACTCACCCTCCACCTCCGAATCAATCCCGCTCCAGAGTACAGGCCTCGGTGTAATGCTCATTCATTTGACGATAAATGCGAATCCAACCATCACCCCTCTTGAGACAAAACCGCGACTTGTCAGTGAAGAGCACTTTTTGCCAGTCCTGTCTGGTCCAGTGACAGTGGGTTTTGCCCATAGGCAAAGTTGTTGCCGGTGATGTATGGTGAGGACCTGCCTTACAACAGGCCTACAAGCCCTCAGTCCAGCCCCTCTCAGCTTATTGCGGACAGTCTGAGCACTGATGGAGGGATTGTGCGTTCCTGGTTTAACTCGGGCAGTTGATGTTTCCATCCTGTACCTGTCCCGCAGGTGTGATGTTCGGATGTACCGATCCTATGCAGGTGTTACACGTGGTCTGCCACTGCGAGGACGATCAGCAGTCCGTCCTGTCTCGCTGTAGCTCTGTCTTAGGCGTCTCGCAGTACGGACATTGCAATTTATTGCCCTGGCCACATCTGCAGTCCTCATTCCTCCTTGCAGCATGCCTAAGGCACGTTCACGCAGATGAGCAGGGACCCTGGGCATCTTTCTTTTGGTGTTTTTCAGAGTCCGTAGAAAGGCCTCTTTAGTGTCCTAAGTTTTCATTACTGGGACCTTAATTGCCTACGGTCTGTAAGCTGTTAGTGTCTTAATGACAGTTCCACAGGTGCAAGTTCATTAATTGTTTATGGTTCATTGAACAAGCATTGGAAACCGTGTACAAACCCTTTATAATGAAGATCTGTGAAGTTATTTGGATTTTTACGAATTATCTTTGAAAGACAGGGTCCTGAAAAAGGGACATTTCTTTTTTTTTACCCCCTTTTCTCCCCAATTTCGTGGTATCCAATTGGTAGTTGCAGTCTTGTCCCATCGCTGCAACTCCAGTACGGACTCGAAAGCTGTGCGTCCTCCGAAACACAACCCAGCCGAGCCGCACTGCTTCTTGACACAATGCCCGCTTAACCCGGAAGCCAGCCGCACCAATGTGTCGGAGGAAACACCGTACACCTGGCGACCGTGTCAGCTTAGATTGCGCCCAGCCCGCCACAGGAGTCACTAGAGCGCGATGGGACAAGAACATCCCTGCCATCCAAACCCTCCCCTAACCCGGACAACGCTGGGCTAATTGATCGCCGCCCCATGGGTCTCCCAGTCGCAGCCGGCTGCAACAGGGCCTGGACTTGAACCAGGATCTCTAGTGGCATAGCTAGCACTGCGGTGCAGTGCCTTAGACCACTGCGCCTCTCTTGAGGCCCTATTTTTAATACATTTGCATACATTTCTAAAAAACTATTTTTGCTTTGTCATTATGGGGTATTGTGTGTAGATTGATGAGAAAAAAATGTTTAATCCATTTTAGAATAAGGTAACATAACAAAATGTGGAAAAAGGGAAGGGGTCTGAATACTTTCCAAATGCACTGTATATACAGAAGTATGTGGACAGCCCTTCAAATTAGTGGATTCTGTTATTTTAGCCACAGGTGACAGGTGTATAAAATCGAGCATACAGCCATGTAATCTCCATAGACAAACATTAGCAGTAGAATGGCCTTTTCTGAAAAGCTCAGTGACTTTCAACGTGGCACTGTCATAGGATGCCACCTTTCCAACAAGTCAGTTGGTCAAATTTCTGCCCTGCTAGAGCTTCCCCGGTCAACTGTAAGTGCTGTTATTGTGAAGTGGAAAAGTCTTGGAGCAACAATGGCACAGCCATGAAGTGGTAGGCCACACAAGCTCACAGAACCGGACCGCCGAGTGCTAAAGCGCGTAGCGAGTAAAAATTGTTTGTCTTTGGTTGCAACACACTACCAAGTTTCAAACTGCTTCTGGAAGCAACGTCAGCACAAGAACTGTTCGTCGAGAGCTTCATGGAATGGGTTTCCATGGTCGAGTAGCCACACACATGCCTCAGATCACCATGCACAATGCCAAGTGACAACTGGAGTGGTGTAAAGCTCGCTGCCGTTGGACTCTGGTGTAATTAGTCATGCTTCACCATCTGGCAGTCCAAAGGACGAATCTGGGTTTAGCGGCTGCCAGGAGAACGCTACCTGCCCGAATGTAGTGTATCTACCTTAAATACCTCATACCGCTGCACATTGATCTGGTACTCCTTGTATATAGCTCCATTCTTGTGTATTTGATCTTATTCCTCTTCTGTTACTATTTTATCTTCATCATTATTTTTTAACTGCATCGTTGGGAAAGGTTCGCAAACAAGCATTTCATGGTAAAGTCTACACCAGTTGTATTTGACGCATGTGAGAAATATAATTTTTATTTTATTTTATTTGAAACTGAACGCAGAGACATAAAATGGTATCCATGAGTTCATCTGACTCTGGGGAAGTAGATAAAGGGCTTCATTGACAAAATCTCGAACTATACCTTTAAAAGGCCCGATGCAGCCAAATCATTTCTAGGTAACAATTAAAAAATGCCTTACTGTTCTCCATTAAAATGGCAAAAAATAAACAAAAATTGCTTTTTGGCTAAAAACATTTCTCAACCAATAATTTTGCTAAGACTGTCTGGGAGCGGTCTGAGTGGGGAGGGGAAGGGCACCAAAGCAGTGCATTAACCACAGTCTGGATCAATCTACCAGGGCCCGGTTTCCCAAAAGGCTAAGAGCTAAGTTCATCGTTAGAACTATATACATTTAGCCTTGAGATGCTTTTGGGAGACCGGGCCCAGAGTGGGAGGAATATGTAACATGAAAACTAGCTGTTATTGTCAGAGGTTTGGAACTCTCTTTGTTATTGGTCTAGGGTACGTGAGATGTTAGCATCCCACCTCTTCAACAGCCAGTGAAACTGCTGGGCGCCAAATTCAAATACAGAAATACTCATTATAAAAATTCAGAAAACAAAACATATTTCACATAGGTTTAAAGATTAACTTCTTGTGAATCGAACCACGGTGTCAGATTTTAAAAATGCTTTACGGTGAAAGCATACCTTACGATTATTTGAGAACATAGCCCAGCAGACAAATCATTACAAACAGTAACCAGCCAAGAAGAAGAGTTACACAAGTCAGAAATAGAGATAAAATTAATCCCTTACCTTTGATGATCTTCATATGGTTGCACTCAGAAGACATTCATTTACTCAATAAATGTTCCTTTTGTTCGATAAAGTCACTTTATATCCAAAAACCTCTGTTTTGTTCGCGCGTTTTCTTCAGTAATCCACTTGCTCAAACGCAGTCACAACAGGCAGACAAAAAATCCAAATTGTATCCGTAAAGTTCATAGAAACATGTCAAACGATGTTTATATTCAACCCCCAGGTTGTTATTAGCCTAAATAATCGATAATATTTCAACCGGACAATAATGTCGTCAATATAAAAGGTAAACATGAAAGGCACTCTCTCGGTCGCGCGCATAAAAAAGCTCTGTGACACGGCAGGGTCCACTCATTCAGACTGCTCTTACGCCCTAATTTTTCAGAATACAAGCCTGAAACAATTTCTAAAGACTGTTGACATCTAGTGGATGGCATAGGAACTGCAATTTGAGTCCTAAGTCAATGGATACTGTAATGGCATTGAATAGAAAACTACAAAACCAAAGAAAATCCTACTTCCTGAATTTTTCTCAGGTTTTCGCCTGCCAAATCAGTTCTGTTATACTCACAGACACTAACCGTTTTGGAAATGTTAGAGTGTTTTCTATCCAAATCTACCAGTTATATGCATATCATATCTTCTGGGCCCGAGAAGCAGGCAGTTTAATTTGGGAATTCCGAATGCTGCCCCCTTCCCTAGAGAAGTTACATTTATGGTGATGTCACCAGGCAGGCCATAACCCAACCCATGCGAAACCTGGTAATTAGAAGGTCCTGTGTAGATTGTATTTTCAACCAGCAAATATCAAGAAATAACACTGACCATGTTTCATCAGCTATTGTACAAATATGACACAAAACACAAGACTGCACTGGGCCTTTAACAGGTTGTCATTGCATTTCTGTAGCCACTTCATTGCAATTTATAAACATTAGAAGGCTACTGATAATGTTACATTGTAATTCAAGCATTTATTTTGGTAATTGTAAACTACGTAAAGAATCATGTGGTTGTTTTTTCCTGGGCAAATGTGTCAAAACAAAAGTTAAACAACTGTAAATGTTGTCATGAGTAGCCTATCATTAGCCTCTCATCCCTCTGATCTGCCTCATGAATGGCAGAAGACCTTAAAGACCAACGCTTTTTGAACTTTTACTGTTGAAAAGCGATATCCCAAATATAAATACAGTAAAGTACACACTAAAGGGTACGTTTTGAACTAAATGTTTTTTAGACACAACTGCAAACTTCAAGAAGTAGGACATTCAAAAGTTGGTCTGATGGGAATCCGTGATGTCACTGGCCTACCCCCTTGCTTGAGGAACAATAGAGGAGCAATAGAGAACAAAATACAAAAGGCCCACCTCCCCTCTCACTTGGGCTATGCCATGACCTACCTGGACCACGTTTTACTTGGGTACTCAATAACTATTTGAAAAAGTGGATAATGTAATTTATCGGCGTTTAACAAACCCCAACTTCACAACCCATGCGACCGCAAACTGTTCACAACCCTCTTGTTGGCGGAGAGAACATTTTATAAGGGCACAAGGCGAGACCCAAATGCAGACACAGGAGGCAGATGGTTGAGCTCCGATATTTATTATGCAAAAGGGGTAGGCAAAAGGCAGGTCGGGGACAGGCGAGAGTTCATAAACCAGGTTAGAGTCCAAACAGTACCAGGCGATAAGCAGGCTCGAGGTCAAGACAGGCAGGGGTTCAGTGAACAGGTCCGAGTCCAAACAGTACGAGGGGATAGGCAGGCTCGAGGTCAAAACAGGCAGAATGGTCAGGCAGGCGGATACGGCGTCAGGACAGGCAAGGGTCAAAACCAGGAGGGCTAGGAACAAACAGAGACTGGGAAAAATAGGAGCTAGGAGAAACGCTGGTTGACTTGGCAAAACAAGACGAACTGGCACAGAGAGACAGGAAACACAGGGATAAATACACCGGGGACTAATGGGGAAAACAGGAGACACCTGGAGGTAGGTGGAGACAATCACAAAGACAGGTGAAACAGATCAGGGCGTGACACATTTTCTGTTTTAAAGCTAATTTCCTGCAATTCTATAAATTCTTCAATGTCTTATGTGTGTTTATATGATACCAGGGGTCGAAGCCCAACCGAATAAAACGATTAATAATAACAAAAACGTATTCACCCCGTTCTGGGTCCGGATCTGGTCCGTGGTCCGCCAGTCGAGTATGTAGGACCTATTAAGATATGCCTTTGTTAAGTAAATCAAGTGTTTAATGTGGTGAAAAGGAGACTGTGACCTTAAAATGACCACAAAATGTCGCCTAATCAAAAGAGGGATATAAATTCAACTTTGCCATTTTTTTTACAACATTTGTAGCCTAAGTCAATAGCTAGGTTTTCATCCAATTTGCGATAGATTGTCATGCAGATATTATAAAACCTGCAGAAAAGAATCTGCACATTTTCCCACTAGAGGTTTGTTTCCATCAAACTGACATGTTGGAGATTAAAGGTTGTGTGTGATGACAGTGCACATAAAAAACACTTGTGCGCTAAAGTTCTTATGTACCGAATAAAAAACAGAAGTTCAATGTTTTTCCATTGCATTTTCCACTCAATTGATGGTTTTGTCACACAAACTGTTGCTATGAATGGCAAACTTGGAGCATGCTCTCTTGACAACAGTTTGCTGATAAAGTGGACAGGTTAGGTTATATGATGAGAAAGATAGAGTAAGATCATTTTTATTAGTTAATTGGCATCTAAGCACCGATCATCATGTCACTACTAGCATACAAATGATGACCCTTGATATTTATTGGAAAGGAGCATCAAGCTCGTCACCCTCCACTTTCACCACCCTGTAAAGTTCATTCTTACTTATTTGCTCTGTAGCCTAATACACTGTGCATGCTTTTTCATGTTTTAGTGGGAGGACCACACAATATAGCATCACGTGACTGCAAATTTACCTCAACAATATCATGGTTATTCTATCAACAATTGCCCAAGAAATCGTTTCCACCTCAATTTGTCTCATAATTAATTTTACCGGTACACCATGTCGAACAAACAAATTGTCTGTGGACATTTATGAAATTGTACCGATTTTTTCATACAGTATTACTTCACTCGCATAAGAACTGTGGATAGAAATGTGGTTAGTGAGATAGAATTATCTTTTTCTTTGTAAACATCAGAAATCTATTTGCCTACTCTGTGTTTTTCAGATGAAGGGGCAGCAATATCACTAACATGTGCCATATTTCTCAAATCCCCAGCACGTGATGTTGGAGGCTATTATTAATGATTAAGAGGATAATAATATATATTTTTTAAATCCACACATTTGGCATCATGCCATAAACTGAGCAATAACAGATGCAGTTTGCAAAATAAAGTAGTCTATTTCCAATCCACGGTCCAAACAACAGGCATTTCACTATAATACAACAACAGTGCAGTGTCCAATATCCAGTCAGGGACTAGGCAGCTGTGCTCAAGTCAATGTTAGGGGCTAAGGATCAGATTGAAAGCAAGGCATCAGGCATCACGCCTACTTTGTAAGCATAGGAGACAAAAGAGAACATCTGCTGCTCTGTGTGTATTTGTGTATATGTATTTCTTTGCAATCATGCAGGGCTGTGTCTTTTATGGAACAGGTTCAATGGGTTAGGATCATTTCAGCAGTACCACATTGCTGTGTATTATAAAGATGGCAGTTCTATATGGGTAGTAATCAGATTCCAGTGTTGGTTCAAGGGGATTTTCAATTGCTGATTCAACTAAATTGCATGTGTTGATTACATGTCTTTACTTCATTGAGGAAGAAACATACATTTGCAATATTGTTTGGTTATTTATACATACTTACTCAAACATACAACATGCACAGAAACCATGAAATATCAAGCATGAAGGGAGGAGGAACATGTAATTACATCATTGTTGTGTACATCAGCCAGCTATGGAACATGCTTAGTGTAACCTATGTACAGTATCTCCTATAGTGCAGCACACAGAATATGGTCTCTCCAGAAAATGGGGATTCAAATATACACTTCAAGATCTGACTGACATATGTAAGTCCTTCACCTTTGATTATTCATGTTTCCTTATCTTACCCATTGCATGAGGATCAGTGATTAGAGGACACCTCAAGAACACCCTGTACGCTGCACAGACCAGACTGTCATGTATCCGTTCAATGTTAGTTTAGCTGACGCTGGTTCAATTTACCTTGACTGTGTTTGAGTCCTAATCAAATGAATATATCTCAAACAAAGCATTGGTTTGTTTACTTGACCCCTGGTCAATTGCAGGACTATCCATTGAGACAGGAATGGTTCTGACTAATTGGTTATTAGAGGGGGCTCAATTCCCGGCCGTCACAGAATTAACACTGGTAATGGATTTTAGTGTACATGACTCAATCAGATGTAACTGCCACTTGGGGAAATTGATGCTAACATTTCCCCTGCTTTGATGTTCAGCAAATTACCTTGATTCCCAGGGCCTTGCTGAAATCGACTGTGAGCTTTTGACATGGGCTGAAGAGAGGGGATGCTGCTGTATCCATGTAAATCATTCGTATTCTGTGGTTCAAGAGTTCATCCATGTAATAAGACATTACACAGATTGATTTGTCACAACTCTGACTGGCACGTCAGTGGATGTGAGTGGAATGTATGCCCTGATGGAAATAGAAAAGTGGGGGAAACATCAAACATGCTATGGCTTAGGAGTCCACTCAGTTGAGCAGAGTGAATAATCTTTGTTTAACCTGGGCTCACCCCCAAAACATGTCTGCCAGTCAAGTATAAGTGCTATGTATGTGGAGAGGGTCACAGTTGACTGATTTTGAATTGATTTCAGGATTATTTCAAAGTGTATTTCCAACGGTATGTGGTAGAGACAGGATAGAGAGACACAGAAATGTTTCCTAACCACATGATCTGACCAGGAAAAACTCCTGTCCTGGACTGGCCCTACACATGAGTTACAGTATCCCACTTCTGTTCACTCTCCTATCATCTTATACCCCTCAAGGCATGAGCCAGAGAGAGGTTCCTTACTTAAAGTAACAACAAATATATCAGACAGTGTTATGAAACCTCCCAAATGTCATACTGGGCACTTGCCCATTATCCCCATAACCAAATAGATATTCATGCGTGGAAGAGGGTATACTAGAGTGGAACATCTGGACCATATGGACATGCATGGACACTATCCACACTCATGTAAAATGAGAGCAAAATGTCATTAAGCAGGTGATTGGAATTTACTGGAGACATCTGGACAGATCTGTTTCAGATGAAGACAGACTTGGATGGTCTAAAAATGGTTTAAGGATAGACTGGAATTTGACTTTTGTAAGATAGTGGACCCTAGGCAGTCTTGTCAACGGGTGCGAAGCATCAGGAGTAGTGGGACACAGTGTTAACAATTCCTTACACAGCTAAAGTTAAAAGAGATCCCTGGGACAGCATATCACTACGCTCAGATGAAGTAAAAGCACAACCTCTAACACTGGAATATTCCAAAATGCACCTAACAGGTATTTTATAAATTAACATGAATATCTCACTCTATAATCAATGCTCTTCAATAGTTATAATTTAAAGGGACAAAAATAATATGTCAACATATCAGGACATAATATCACATTCATCGAATTATGATAATAGGAAAATACCCCTCAACAAAGACAATCTTAAATCAGTCCACAAACAATCCGCGGCGGTGAGTACAGGTTGGCGATACAATGTAACTTTAATGTAAACTCTAAAAACAATAGGCTATTAACATTTCTACTCGCATCTGGTCTTTTGTAAAACAACTGTGGAGTTTGTTTAGCGATAGCAACATGAACAAACATAAGCAAACATAAGCAAACACTTGCAAACTGTGTCTGGCACTAATGAGGGGATAGCATGTGGAATGTCTATATTGACGGGTGCTCTCCATTGCACATGGTCACAGCTTTGTAGGCTACTCCAGGGGCTCATTCAGCAGGATGTTATGTTTTGGAACATGTAGATAGAAATAGACTATGTAGAAAAAGTATTCACATTGGCTCTATTCATTACATTCCTATCTGCAACATTACACAACGTTTGGCACCTGAACATGGCCCAGCTCTTTGCCTTTTTTGATACTCAGAAATACAGGTAACTGCCAAAATAATGGAAACACTTGCGCAAATGAGGGATACAAAGTACACTGCTCAAAAAAATAAAGGGAACACTTAAACAACACAATGTAACTCCAAGTCAATCACACTTCTGTGAAATCAAACTGTCCACTTAGGAAGCAACACTGATTGACAATAAATTTCACATGCTGTTGTGCAAATGGAATAGACAACAGGTGGAAATGATAGGCAATTAGCAAGACACCCCCAATAAAGGAGTGGTTCTGCAGGTGGTGACCACAGACCACTTCTCAGTTCCTATGCTTCCTGGCTGATGTTTTGGTCACTTTTGAATGCTGGCGGTGCTTTCACTCTAGTGGTAGCATGAGACGGAGTCTACAACTCACACACGTGGCTCAGGTAGTGCAGCTCATCCAGGATGGCACATCAATGCGAGCTGTGGCAAGAAGATTTGCTGTGTCTGTCAGCGTAGTGTCCAGAGCATGGAGGCGCTACCAGGAGACAGGCCAGTACATCAGGAGACGTGGAGGAGGCCGTAGGAGGGCAACAACCCAGCAGCAGGACCGCTACCTCCGCCTTTGTGCAAGAAGGAGCAGGAGGAGCACTGCCAGAGCCCTGCAAAATGACCTCCAGCAGGCCACAAATGTGCATGTGTCTGCTCAAACGGTCAGAAACAGACTCCATGAGGGTGGTATGAGGGCCCGACGTCCACAGGTGGGGGTTGTGCTTACAGCCCAACACCGTGCAGGACGTTTGGCATTTGCCAGAGAACACCAAGATTGGCAAGTTCGCCACTGGCGCCCTGTGCTCTTCACAGGTGAAAGCAGGTTCACACTGAGCACATGTGACAGACGTGACAGAGTCTGGAGACGCCGTGGAGAACGTTCTGCTACCTGCAACATCCTCCAGCATGACCGGTTTGGCGGTGGGTCAGTCATGTTGTGGGGTGGCATTTCTTTGGGGGGCCGCACAGCCCTCCATGTGCTCACCAGAGGTAGCCTGACTGCCATTAGGTACCGAGATGAGATCCTCAGACCCCTTGTGAGACCATATGCTGGTGCGGTTGGCCCTGGGTTCCTCCTAATGCAAGACAATACTAGACCTCATGTGGCTGGAGTGTGTCAGCAGTTCCTGCAAGAGGAAGGCATTGATGCTATGGACTGGCCCGCCCGTTCCCCAGACCTGAATCCAATTGAGCACATCTGGGACATCATGTCTTGCTCCATCCACCAACGCCACGTTGCACCACAGACTGTCCAGGAGTTGGCGGATGCTTTAGTCCAGGTCTGGGAGGAGATCCCTCAGGAGACCATCCGCCACCTCATCAGGAGCATGCCCAGGCGTTGTAGGGAGGTCATACAGGCACGTGGAGGCCACACACACTACTGAGCCTCATTTTGACTTGTTTTAAGGACATTACATCKAAGTTGGATCAGCCTGTAGTGTGGTTTTCCACTTTAATTTTGAGTGTGACTCCAAATCCAGACCTCCATGGGTTGATAAATTTGATTTCCATTGATCATTTACATTCAACTATGTAAAGAAAAAAGTATTTAATAAGAATATTTCATTCATTCAGATCTAGGATGTGTTATTTTATTGTTCCCTTTATTTTTTTGAGCAGTGTATATTGAAAGCAGGTGCTTCCACACAGTAGTGGTTCCTGAATGAATTAAGCAATTAACATCCCATCATGCTTAGGGTCATGTATAAAAATGCTGGGCAGGTCATTATTTTGGTTAGCATGATTACCATTATTTTGGCTGAATGGTTTGATGAGCATGAAAACAATGTAAACCACATGCCATGGCCGTTTCAGTCACCAGATCTCAACCCAATTGAAGACTTTTGGGAGATTGTGGAGTGACGCCTGAGACAGCGTTTTGACTACCATCAACAAAACACCAAATTATGTAATTTATTGTGGAAGAATGGTGTCACATCCCTCCAATAGAGTTCCAGCTTGTAGAATCTATGCTAAGGTACAATGAAGCTGTTCTGGCTCATGGTGACCCAGCACCTTATTAAAAGGTCTAAGGGCCCGGGGCTGTGTTTCTACTAAGCTCACATATGGAGTTGTTTTAACATGGCTATACCAAGGCTCATATAGCTATTTTATTTTGAATTTTAGGACTCATGTAAGTATAATTTTTTTTTATAACAAAATTATTACATTTAACGTTGAGTTTGGCTATTAGCCCATAGAAGCGCATTGAATAACAAATTCATACATGCAAAACAGTAAATAAATCAAAAGGAAGTAAGTGTCTGTCCTAAATAGAGAGATATAAGAAATGTCAGGAAAGTATAATATATTTTTTAACTCATATTTAATCACTTTTTTTTTGACACTTCCATATACTGTATACTTCCATTAATGTCTTTAACTGGTATCAGGCTACTTTCAGACAAGGCTTGTGGGTGTCCTAGAGCAAATGTTCGTGAGAGTCTGACCTTTCAATGGTTGGTCATATTAGTGTGTAGCCCAAACTGTTCAGATGCTACAGACAGAAGTTTGCAGATCGGCGGTACTAACTTCAGACAAGTCCTGTGACGCTTGTGGGAGTCGTAGGGGTCGAAGAGCAAAACGGAGAACACTATTGTGTTCGTGAGTCTCATCTTTCCGTAGAGGGGATTAGTTTGTAGGCCAAACCGTTTGGACGCTACAGGCATTTTCGTGAGAAGACCGATTTTTGGGATGTATCCTGGTCTGACAACACTGCTCTTGGCCGACATCGGTGGATTGAGATGCAGCCCATGCAAAAACAGTTCTCAAGCTTAAACAGACATATTTTTATGTGGATGTTTCTATTATGCCAATTGAATTTCTGCGGGGTCGACTCTAAGGGACACTTTATGTTGGTGTTTCCTTTATTTTGTCAGTTACCTTTACAATGGAGTGTCTTTTGGTTGAACATAAAACAAATTGAGAAAGAGTGGATCTCATTGTTGTGAACAAGGTAGGTTTTTACATAGTTTATGACATTTAATGAGAAATTGCTTTTCTGTAGTTTTTTATTTGAGAACCAAACTGTAAGGTAGCCATTAAAAACCAGCCTGACATTTAAACATACAGCATTTTAAACAGCAGTGGGTTGACAGTATGTACAGGCCTCGTCATGAATATTGATGCTCATTGTTTCGTTTTTATGTCTAAATCAATACGGTGCCATGTTCCACTTGAGTGATGCATCCCAGGAGGAGAGGGGACATAATTGCATCCCATTACTTCGCTGCACTTTCTTCTTGGTAGATGGACTAGCACTAGCTCAAGCCTACAATCTCTAAACTCTCTACTGTGATAGTTAAATATCCATACAAGGCCTCAGGCTGTCCTTATACTCTGAAAGTATTGTAATGGAGTCGTGATCAACAGGGAAATGGCTGATGAAATTGCTGGATGAACTTGGCCATGCAGGCTGATGTATTATGTATGCTTCTGTGTGAGAGAGCTTCGTTTTATGGCACTACTACTTGGTTATTATTCTCCCACCAGCAGTGCAGGAGAGACTCTAAAAGGCTTTTGTGAGATTTTGAGGAATGGAGTTATCTCCCAAGTACCTCGTGTTGTGAAAAGTAGAGAAGCTTTTGGTTATGTATTCTCTTGGTGTTCTTATGCATAACTAAGAGTTTAAACCTTCTCAACTTCTTAACCTTTCTTCACTAAAAGCTGGAACGTATAACTATTTGGGCGACCCCACCATTCTCATAGAAAGCAAGTCTAGGAAGTGGTAGATCTGCTATTTCTATGCCTCCCGTTCTTCAGTTTTGTACACCGCTTCAAACAGCTGAAAACACAATATTTTTGTTTATGGAAAATATATTTAACAGTGGTTTAGATGGTACAAGGATTCTCTACACTATACAGTGCATTCGGAAAGTACATTTTATTACGTTACAGCCTTATTCTAAAATATATGAGAATGTTTTTTATTTAATCCATCTACACACAATACCCCATAATCACAAAGCGAAGAAAAAATAGGTTTTTAGAAATGTTTGCCCATCTATTAAAATTAAAACCTTATTTACATAAGTATTCAGACCCTTTGCTATGAGACTTGAAATTGATCTCAAGTGCATCCTGTTTCCATTGATCGTCCTTGAGATGTTTCTACAACTTGGAGTCCACCTGTGGTAAATTAAATTGATTGGACATGATTTGGAAAGGCACACACCTGTCTATATAAGAACCCGATGGTCACTCTGACAGAGCTCCAGAGTTCCTTTGTGGAGACCTTCCAGAAGGACAACCATCTCTGCAGCACTCAACCAATCAGGCCTTTACGGTAGACTGGCCAGACGGAAGCCACTCCTCAGTAAAAGGCACATGACAGCCCACTTGGAGCTTGCCAAATGGCACCTAAAGGACTCTCAGACCATGAGAAACAAGATTCTCTGGTCTGATGAAACCAAGATTGAACTCTTTGGCCTGAATGCCAAGCGTCACGTCTGGAGGAAACCTGGCACTTTATTATTTTTTTATTTCATCAGGTAGGCTAGTTGAGAAAAAGTTCTCATTTGCAACTGCAACCTGGCAAAGATAAAGCATAGCAATTCGACACACAACAACACAGACTTACACATGGAATAAACAAAACATACAGTCAATAATACAGTAGAAAAATAAGTCTATATACAATGTGAGCAAATGAGGTGAGATAAGGGAGGTAAAGGCAAAAAAAAAGACCATGGTGGCGAGGTAAATACAATATAGCAAGTAAAACACTGGAATGGTAGATTTGCAGTGGAAGAATGTGCAAAGTAGAAATAGAAATAAAGGGGTGCAAAGGAGCTAAATAAATAAATAAATACAGTAGGGGAAGAGGTAGTTGTTTGGGATAAATTATAGATAGCCTATGTACAGGTGCAGTAATCTGTGAGCTACTCTGACAGCTGGTGCTTAAAGCTAGTGAGGGAGATAAGTGTTTCCAGCTTCAGAGATTTTTGCAGTTCGTTCCAGTCATTGGGAGCAGAGAACTGGAAGGAAAGACGACCAAAGGAGGAATTGGCTTTGGGGGTGACCAGTGGGATATACCTGCTGGAGCGCGTGCTACGAGTGGGTGATGCTATGGTGACCAGTGAGCTGAGATAAGGCGGGGCTTTACCTAGCAGAGACTTGTATATAACCTGTAGCCAGTGGGTTTGGTGACGAGTATGAAGCGAGGGCCAACCAACGAGAGCGTACAGGTCGCAGTGGTGGGTTGTATATGTGGCTTTGGTGACAAAACGGATGGCACTGTGATAGACTGCATCCAGGTTGTTGAGTAGAGTGTTGGAGGCTATTTTATAGATGACATCACCGAAGACGAGGATCGGTAGGATTGTCAGTTTTATGAGGGTATGTTTGGCAGTATGAGTGAAGGATGCTTTGTTGCGAAATAGGAAGCCAATTCTAGATTTCATTTTGGATTGGAGATGCTTAATGTGAGTCTGGAAGGAGAGTTTACAGTCTAACCAGACACCTAGGTATTTGTAGTTGTCCACGTATTCTAAGTCAGAGCCGTCCAGAGTAGTGATGCTGGACGGGCGAGCAGGTGCGGGCAGTGATCGGTTGAATTAGTTGAATTAGTTTTACTTGTTTTTAAGAGCAGTTGGAGGCCACGGAAGGAGAGTTGTATGGCATTGAAACTCGTCTGGAGGTTAGTTAACACAGTGTCCAAATAGGGGCCAGAAGTATACAGAATGGTGTCGCCTCTGTAGAGGTGTATCAGAGAATCACCAGCAGCAATAGCAACATCATTGATGTATACAGAGAAGAGAGTCGGCCCGAGAATTGAACCCTGTGGCACCCCCATAGAGACTGCCAGAGGTCCGGACAACAGGCCCTCCGATTTGACACACTGAACTCTATCAGAGAAGTAGTTGGTAAACCAGGCGAGGCAATCATTTGAGAAACCAAGGCTGTCAAGTCTGCCAATAAGAATGTGGTGGTTGACAGAGTCCAAAGCCTTGGCCAGGTCGATGAATACGGCTGCGCAGTAATGTCTCTTATCGATGGTGGTTATGATGTCGTTTAGGACCTTGAGCGTGGCTGAGGTGCACCCATGACCAGCTCGGAAAACAGATTGCATAGCGGAGAAGGTACGGTGGGATTCGAAATGGTTGGTAATCTGTTTGTTAACTTGCCTTTTGAAGACCTTAGAAAGACAGGGTAGGATAGATATAGGTCTGTAGCACTTTGGGTCTAGAGTGTCACCCCCTTTGAAGAGGGGGATGACCGCGGCACCTTTCCAATCTTTGGGAATCTCAGACGATACGAAAGAGAGGTTGAACAGGCTAGTAATAGGGGTTGCAACAATTTCGGCAGATCATTTTAAAAAGAGAGGGTCCAGATTGTCTAGCCTGGCTGATTTGTAGGGGTCCAGATTTTGCAGCTCTTTCAGAACATCAGCTATCTGGATTTGGGTGAAGGAGAAATGGTGGGGGCTTTGGCGGGTTGCTGTGGAGGGTGCCGGGCAGTTGACCGCGGTAGGGGTAGCCAGGTGGAAAGCATGGCCAGCCGTAGAGAAATGCTTATTGAAATTCTCAATTATAGTGGATTTATCGGTGGTGACCTCAGAGCAGTGGGCAGCTGGGAGAAGGTGCTCTTATTCTCCATGGACTTTACAGTGTCCCAGAACTTTTTTGAGTTAGTACTACAGGATGCAAATTTCTGTTTGAAAAAGCTAGCCTTAGCTTTCCTAACTGCCTGTGTATATTTGTTCCTAACTTCCCTGAAAAGTTGCATATCACGGGGGCTATTCGATGCTAATGCAGAACGCCACAGACCCTACGGTGAAGCATGGTGGTGGCAGCATCATGCTGTGGGGATGTTTTTCAGTGGCAGGGACTGGGAGACTAGTCAGGATCGATGGAAAGATGAATGGAGCAAAGTACAGATATATCCTTTATGAAAACCTGCTCCAGATCTCAGACTGGGGCCAAGGTTCACCTTCCAACAAGACAACAACAATAAGTACACAGCCAAGACAACGCAAGAGTGGCTTCGGGACAAGCCTCTGAATATCCTTGAGTGGCCCAGCCAGAGCCCGGACTTGAACCCGATCGAACATATCTGGAGAGACCTAAAAATTGCTGTGCAGCAACGCTCCCCATCCGACCTGACAGAGCTTGAGAGGATCTGCAGAGAAGAATGGAAGAAATTCCTAAAATACAAGTGTGCCATGCTTGTATTGTCATACCCAAGAAGACTTTAGTTGCTTCAACAAAGTACTGAGTAGAGGGTCTGAATACTTATGCAGATGTGATATTTCAGTTTTTTATTTTTTATAATTTTCATTTCTAAAAACCCTTTTTTATCTTTGTCTTTATGGGGTGCTGTGTGTAATGCTGTAAAGTAACACAATGTGTAAAAAGTCAAAGGTTCTGAATACTTTCTGAATGCATTCTACTTGCTTATTTTGTCACAAAAACTGAAATTAGGCAAAAGTATTCACATTTTTGCTATCAGGAAATGACGGAGCGATTTCAGCATAGTGCATCTTTAAAATAGATTTTATTATGCGTCATAACAGGTACAAACACAGAGTTAAGATGTGCTATGCTAATGCTTCAAGGATTTTGGAGGTCTTTCACGGAGCTCAAGCAGGTGAAGGTGAGCTGTTGGACTGACAGGCTCTTATCTTTTGTTCGCTAGAGTCGTCATGGTGATCGATTGAACGCAATCCTTGTGGCTGGATTGTCCCTTTGTGAGTCACTCACTAAATTGTTCTCTCCTTTCCCTCAGTCTCTCCTTCCCCTGTTCCCCTCTACCCCCAGATCAAATACCGTACAGAATACAATAGTGACATATTTCTCTTTCCATACCTCAAAGTCTTCACATTTCATAACTCTCGTCTCAGGCAGGGCTATGACATTGAATGGGGTGGTGTTTGATCAGTGCTTGGTAAAAAATTAATGGTATGTTTTGGAGAGCCTTCATACTTTCCTAGCTTCTCTATCTCTTGCCCAAATACTGGGATTGCTGCTTCCTGTCTTATCGAACAGATTTAATTTCATTATCATTGGCTTAAGGTAAGGGAATAGGACACTGGGAGTGAAAATGTGTATTTTTCAGCAATGTTGCTTTGCTCTCATCTTGTTCATCTCATCTTTGCTCATTACTGTGTTTCACTATCCATTGAGGTTCACCTACTTCCAGACCTAGCATCAATACAATTCAGTCTATAGTAAGGGTGTGGCCATTTATTACATATAGATTACTCTGTAGGAAAGAATTCAAAAGCCTATCAGTCTGTCTCTTATGCGGAAGCCTGTTTCTTGCCCAGGTGTGATGTGCATTTAATGCTCACACATCTGGGAGCAATCTAAAGACATCAGGAGATATAGCATGTAGGGACAATATAATTTCACAAGGATGAAAGCCCGTTTTTGCTTGATCCAGAAATGTTGTTGGAGGATCCGTATGGAGGGTGTGACGTATGACGGGTGTGACGCAATTGCTGAGCCTCCTGGGGCATGCAGAGGCCAAATTGAGCTTGTACCGCATTGCCGTGCGCCTCCCAAATTTTGTAACAATGCGGAGGGCTCCATATAGCTCTGTACAGCTCTGCATTGACATGAATGGGTGACGGTAGGCGGGGGCGGGAGATCCTGTATAAACACAGACTCACTTCCTTGACAACAGCTCTGCGCTGCTTGTGATGCGCAAGAACTATGAATGCCTTGACTTCTGCAGATGCCGTAGCACCGTAAATGCTGCACGGCCAGTGCAGACTACAGATTGACCATGCAGCGCCTTTTAGGGTTCCGCTAGGAAACACGTTTCATTGGAAAATATGCTCAATGTATTTCATCATTTGTCTTCATTTTATATTTGAAGTACATCTTAATAGATCCTTTGCATTGACTTCAACTCCCCAGCTGTTGGGGAGCCAACCATACAGTATAAATATGCTGCAAGCGATGGTAATGACTTTGGAAGGGATCGTGTCCTTAGAAACACATGAGCCATGATGACAACCTATGAGAAACTGAAAGTGATATTGTCAGTGAAATAATATATGTTTTGACAACACTGACAGATTTGTCAACAAACTAAGCTGTTTGCATGCTAGTGTGAGGGTCCAGATTCACATTGTACAGTTTGTTACTTTTTTGTCACTCTCTATCGCTGTCTCTCATCAGTAGCAGGCAGAAGGATGAACTGTTCATTACCGCAATGAGTGTCTCTTATAAATAAGCTCTGTCGGAATGTCCACCGCCCTGAGCTTTCTAATTTCCTTCCCTTGTCACTCCTTGTTGTGTTTTTTTTAAGGACTTTAATCGTCTCGCTGACTGAGTCTTAAAATACACTTTCCCAAAACATGAATCCCAAATCGTTTCCCTGGGCTGGCTTTTAGAAATCCGTTATTTATTCATGGCCCGAAATTATATTGCTTTTCAACTCATGAGATGTCATTGACTGTTCGGCATGTCACACCAACACATAGGGATACAGAACAAAAATGTAGAGTATAATTATAGTAAAACATTGAGGGGAACATATTTCCCAGTCGATTCAAACGCACAAATGCAAAGGTCAAAAGACATCAATGTTTTAGTACTCAAATGGACCATCAAGTGTGGTTTCTTTTTGCATTCCTTTTCATCTTCAAACGTATTTTTCCCTTTCAGCTGGTTTCAGGCCAAGACATAGATTTTCTCCTACAGTGATTCTTGCTCTGAAGAGTTTTTATTTTTACCTCAGAGAAAGCACAGTCTATTACAGTGCTTTCAGAAAGTATTCATACTTTCAGACTTATTTCAAATTTTATTGTGTTACATTTATTTAATATTTTTTTCTTCTTCACCCGTGTACACACAATAACCCATAATGACAAAGTGAAAACATGTTTAGATATTTTGGCAAATTTATTGAAAATCAAATACAGAAATATCTAATTTACCTTAGTATTTACACCCCTGGATCAATCAATACATGTTAGAATCACATTTGGCAGCAATTACAGCTGTGAGTCTTTCTGGGTAAGTAAGAACTTTGCACACATGAATTGTACAATATTTGCACTTAATTTTTTTTATTTTGAAATCAAATTATTTAAAATCAAATTTTATTTGTCACGTGCCGAATACAACAGGTGTAGACCTTACCGTGAAATGCTTACTTACAAGCTCTTAACCAACAATGTAGTTCAAGAAATAGAGTTTAGAAAATATTTACTAAATAAACTAAAGTTTAAAAAAATATTTTAAAAGTTACATAATAAAATAACAATAACGAGGCTATATACAGGGGATACCGGTACAGAGTCAATGTGCGAGGGTAAAGCTTAGTCGAGGTAATTTGTACATGCAGGTAGGGGTAAAGTAACCATGCATAAATAATAGACAGAGAGTAGCAGCTCTGTCAAGTTGGTTGTTGATCATTGCTAGACAGCCATTTTCAATTCTTGCCATAGATTTCAAGACGATTTAAGTCAAAACTGTAACTAGGACTATCAAGAACATTCAATGTCGTCTTGGTAAGCAACTGCAGTGTATATTTGGCCTTGAATTTCAGGTTATTGTCCTGCTGAAATGTGAATTTGTCTCCCAGTGTCTGTTAAAAAGCAGACAGAGATTTTCCTCTAGGATTTGGCCTGTGCTTAGCTCGATTCCATGTATTTTAAAAATATGAAGAGTGCTACTCAGTGATGTGTTGTGTTGGATTTTCCCCAAACATAACAATTTGTATTGAGAACATAAAGTACATTTCTTTGCCAATTTTTTTGCAGTTTTACTTTAGTGCCTTATTGCAAACAGGATGCATGTTTTGGAATATTTTTATTCTGTACAGGCTTTCTTCTTTTCACTTTGTCATTTTGGCTAGTATTGTGCAGTAACTGTTGTTGATCCATCCGCAGTTTTCTCCTATCACAGCCATTAAACTCTGTAACTATTTTAAAGCCACCATTGGTCTCATGGTGATATCCCTGAGCGGTTTCCTTCCTCTCCGGCAACTGAGTTAGGAAGGGCACCTGTATCTTTGTAGTGACTGGGTGTACTGATACACCATCCAAAGTGTAATTAATAACTTCACCATGCTCAAAGGGATATTCAATGTTTGCTTTTTTACTTTTACACATCTACCAATACCGTAGGTGCCCTTTGCGAAAAACCTCCCATGTCTTTGTGGTTGAATTTGTGTTTGAAATTCACTACTCAACTGAGGTACAGAGATGAGGTAGTCATTCAATCATGTTAAACACTATTCTTGCACACAGAGTGAGTCCATGCAACTTATTATGTGACTTGTTATTTTTTTTTTCAATTTAAAGTTTTATTACGTTTTCAAACAACCAACCAAACACATTCCACATTCACAGATGTGACAGACTTAAAAAATAATAATAATAATAATAATAATAAAAAAAATGTTATATATATATATATACATATATACATACCTACATATACATACATACACACATACACACAAATAATAATTATAACAAAATTTAAAATGTAGAACTTGCAGCAGCACTATCAAGGTTCTTATTTGCTATTTCCAGCCTTAGCCGAGATGACGAGCCAATGATTAGTTTTTAGATTTTACAGCACCTTACACAACACGCATCTGCTCACCTCCCCGATCCCCCCATTCACTCTGTCCAATTTGAGATATAGTGGAGTAGTGGAGACCAGAGTCTATCAAACTTGGGCTGTCTCTTGTGGAGGTCATAAGTGAGCTTTTCAAGAGGGAGAAAGTCAACAATCTGGTCAATCCACATTTTAAATGTAGGAGAGGTACTAGAGGCCCACAATAGAAGGATACATTTCTTAGCAAAGTATGTAATGGTCATGAGCAAATTTTCTCTGTCAGGATCAAGAACAAAGTCCTGCTGGGCATTAAGAAGATAGAGACACGGGGTCATATCAAACTGTACATCTAGTATTTTCTGTGCAGCAGTATGTATAGATTGCCAAAATCTGGCAATCTCTCTACAGCTCCAAAATACATGCATATAGGTTCCACTTTCAGAGGTACATCTTTTACAGTTAGGAGAAATGTCTGTTTTCATTTTATGGAGTCTCAAGGGAGTGTAATAAAATTTGTACAAAAATGTGTAATTCGATTCTTTCATTTTTACATTAGTAGAGGAGCAGTATACCCTGTCGCAAACCTCCGCCCATAACTCATCACTGATAGTCAGACCAAGGTCCTTTTCCCAGATTATTTTCAAAGGAGTAAAGGAGGAGCCTCCTTTCTCAGAAAGGAGTCTATAGATATAGGATATTTTG
>NC_036860.1:40586120-40596742 GCF_002910315.2 Salvelinus sp. IW2-2015 | reverse complement strand
GGGATCTCAGCTCAGAAAAGATGTCTTCGACAGAGTGCGAGGTTGGCCTTCGTTGGGCCTCGGGGGGGAACGGGTCCTCTTGCTCCTGGCTAATGGCGCTAGCTTTTTCTGAAGCTAGCTGCTTCTTGGAGGCTTTTTCCGTCGCTAGTGCTCGAGTCCGGGTAAAAATGTCACCTGTAGTGTCGCCTTTTGTAGCCGCCATGACTTTTTGACTAAAGCTAAATGAGTTTAAACTTGAAGTGGAGGTAAGATTAGGAATTGGAAACTACTTGTGCGGAGCTCCTAGTTCATGCGGCCATCTCGTTCAGGGGTCACGTGATCCCCCTTATGTGACTTGTTAAGCATATTTTTACTCCTGAACTTATTTAGACTTGCCATAACAAAGGGGTTGAATACTTATTGACTCAAGACATTTCAGCTTTTCATTTTTAATTCATTTGTAAAAAATAAATCTAAAAACATAATTCCACTTTGACATTATGGGGTATTGTGTGTAGGTTGGTCAGTGACACAACATCTAAATGTAATCAATTTTAAATTCAGGCTGTAACATAACAAAATGTGGAAAAAGTCAAGGGGTGTGAATACATTCTGAAGGCACTGTCAATCCCCAGCATGTTCCATTCCATTTTTTAAATCGATCTCAGCGTCATTTTAGAGGGGATTGGCTATACAATGGTCCCTCTCTCTCCCTCCCTTGCCCTTCCCTCTTTCTCCCTCCCCATCCCTCCAAATTTAATAAATCCAGGTAAAGAAGTGATTATCAATATTTCCAATAGTTTGCCCGCCAGTGTGTTTGTATATTGGGGGCAGTTTGACAAGGGCACAACAGGAATGGCAAAACAGAATCCATATAGTGTTGCCAGCTGAATATGACGCCGCAGGCAATCCAAAACCCCCAGTGCAGTGGGTATTGTAATTGGGAACATTTAGAAGCCCTAGACAAGGTGAACATGAATAATCCACCTTATTATACACAAGCTGCCAACTGACCTTTGAAAACAAAAGGCTGTTACACAAGAATGAGTCAAACATTCTGTGCATGAGATCCTAAGCAATAAACAACAGCAGCAACCCAGACAATATAGATGGTGGACCAGTCAGAGTCCTCTGCTGAGTCTGCTCCAGGGTCTTGTTAGCAGAACTTTGGTCAGTGAAGGATTTCAGAAACTTTGTCAGAGAAAGAACAGACAAACACAGATGAATACCAAACAAACAAGCAACTATCCAAATAGTTAATTTAATTGAAGTTGAAGACAACAGCTAGAATTCAATCATATCTAGATTACAACAAATGTTAACTTGAATGAATGTTAAATGTTTAAATAAGTATCTTATATTACTGAGACAATGATTAATTGGGTAAACCAAAAGACATGCTGATTTTGATTGTACACAAGTCTAGCACTTTTGCCAAATAAACAAAGTTATTTGCCCAGACGCCGGTTTACCATATCATAGATTTCTTTGAATTTCAAATTTTGTTCCACCAAGTCCAGTTCCCTCTTGTCATTGCTTAATGTGGCTATTCTGCAATGAATGAAAAAAATAATCTCTCTCAAATGATTTTGCATTGATTCTCTCCTGCCCGGGCATCAGCTCTAAAGCAAAAGGACAGCAACATTAATCATTGCACACTGGTCATTTTCAGGGCTGAGAAAAGACAATAATACAAGGTGTCAGTGTGTGTGTGTGTCTGGGTCTAAGAGCAAGAAAACAAAGGTTGGTTAAGCCCATTGAGACAGTGCTCTCATTAAAATCACACTGTCCCGAGGAGAGTGAATGGACGGGAATAAATATTTCACTGCAGAACCTGCATCCAAGTTGTCCCACGTTCATATTGGCCAGCCTGGATGCAGTGCCGCAGTACAGATGCAGGAGCAAAAGGACTTACAATAACCGTTCTAACTTTGACTGGTTGTCTGAACTGAGTCACAGTTTGGACACTGTGCTAACAAACCTCCAAACGAGCTTCAACGCCATACAACACTCCTTCCGTGGCCTCCAACTGCTTTTAAGTGCTAGTAAAACTAAGTGCATGCTCTTCAACCAATTGCTGCCCGCACCCTCCCGCCCGACTAGCATCACTACTCTGGACGGTTCTGACCTAGAATATGTGGACAACTACAAGTACCTAGGTGTCTGGTTAGACTGTAAACTCTCCTTCCAGACTCACATTAAGCATCTCTAATCCAAAATTAATTCTAGAATCGGCTTCCAAATTCGCAACAAAGCCTCCCTTACTCATGCCGCCAAACTTGCCCTCGTAAAACCGACTATCCTACCGATCCTTGACTTCAGCGATGTCCTTTACAAAATAGCCCCCAACACTCTACTCAGCAAACTGGATGTAGTCTATCACAGTGCCATCCGTTTTATCACCAAAGCCCCATATACAGTTGAAGTCAGAAGTTTACATACCCCTTAGCCAAATACATTTAAACTCGGTCTTTCACAATTCCTGATATTTAATCCTAGTAAAAATTCCCTGTCTTAGGTCAGTTAAGATCACCACTTTATTTGAAGAATGTGAAATGTCAAAATAATAAGAGAGAATGACTTATTTCAGCTTTTATTTCTTTCATCGCATTCCCAGTGGGTCAGAAGTTTACATACACTCAATTAGTATTTGGTAGCATTGCCTTTCAATTGTTTACTTGGCTCAAATATTTCGGGTAGCCTTCCACAAGCTTCCCACAATACGTTGGGTGAATTTTGGCCCATGCCTCCTTGCTCGCACACACTTTTTCAGTTCTGCCCACAGATTTTCTATAGGATTGAGGTCAGGGCTTTGTGATGGCCACTCCAATACCTTGACTTTGTTGTCCTTAAGCCATTTTGCCACAACTTTGGAAGTATACTTGGGGTCATTGTCCATTTGGAAGACCCATTTGCGACCAAGCTTTAACTTCCTGACTGATGTCTTGAGATGTTGCTTCAATATATCCTCATACTTTTCCTGCCTCATGATGCCATCTATTTTGTGAAGTGCACCAGTCCTTCCTGCACCAAAGCACCCCCACAACATGATGCTGCCACCCCCGTTCTTCACGGTTGGGATGGTGTTCTTCAGCTTGCAAGCCTCCCCCTTTTTCCTCCAAACATAACAATGTTCATTATGGTCAAACAGTTCTATTTTTGTTTCATCAGACCAGAGGACAATTCTTCAAAAAGTTCAATATTTGTCCCCATGTGCAGTTGCAAACCGTAGTCTGGCGTTTTTTTATGGCGGTTTTGGAGCAGTGGCTTCTTCCTTGCTGAGCGGCTTTTCAGGTTATGTCGAGATAGGACTCGTTTTACTGTGGATATAGATACTTTTGTACCTCTTTCCTCCAGCATCTTCACAAGGTCCTTTGCTGTTATTCTGGGATTGATTTGCATTTTTTGCACCAAAGTACGTTCATCTCTAGGAGACAGAACGCGTCTCCTTCCTGAGTGGTATGACGGCTGCGTGGTCCCATGGTGTTTATTGTTGCGTACTATTGTTTGTACAGATGAACGTGGTACCTTCAGGCGTTTGGAAATTGCTTCCAAGGATGAACCAAACTTGTAGAGGTCTACATTTTGTTTTCTGAGGTCTTGGCTGATTTCTTTTGATTTTCCCATGATGTCAGGCAAAGAGGCACTGAGTTTGAAGGTAGGCCTTGAAATACAGTCAACTTAGTGTATGTATACTTCTGACCCACTAGAATTGTGATACAGTGAATTATAAGTGAAATAATCCGTCTGTAAACAATTGTTGGAAAAATGACTTGTGTCATGCACAAAGTAGGTGTCCTAACCGACTTGCCAAAACTGTAGTTTGTTAACAAGAAATTTGTGGAGTGGTTGAAAAACAAGTTTTAATGACTCCAACCTATGTGTATGTAAACTTCCGACTTCAACTGTACTATCCACCACTGCGACCTGTATGCTCTCGTTCGCTGGCCCTCACTACATATCCGTCGCCAAACCCACTGGCTAGGTAGTGTCGTGTCTTTGGCTATGCCGGATTAAGTGATATGACATGCTATTCTATAAAATCCTTTCTCCGTAATTAATATTACCTGATTGAGCTAATCATGTAAATGTAATTAACTAGAAAGTCGGGGCACCACGAAATAATATTTATAGAGCTGTTATCTTCCGAATAAACTCTTAAAAGACCTAGTAATATTTTACATCAATAGCAGTCAATATTAATCGTCACCTTAATTCAGTCTCATCTGAAAGTTGTAAATTCTTGGTTATCTTCACGAACCCTGGCTAACAAGTTGAATCAGCAATACAAAATTGGGTTTAATTATTTATTTACTAAATACCTAACTAATCACACAGAATTACATATACACAGAATGAATCATACAAATTACGTCATAAAGGAAAACATCCCTAGTGGACGGAACAGATATGACAGCTGTTTACACAAAAGAAAATGGGGCTGGGTTTGAGTGAAAGAGCGGGAAGACTTGAGGAACAAAGGGAGAAGCCATGCTATCGTAAATACAGTATCTTATGCATTCTAAATTACCGCCCATTTAGAAAAGGAAAATGCAATAAATATATACTCTGAGCTGCGCTTCGGTAGGTTGGTGGTAGATGGAAGGCCGTGTTGCCCAACCGAGTCCTTTGTCCTTTGAAGAATGTCTCTGGTGGTAATTTGGATACGTTGTAGTAACGTCGTTGTGTGGTAGACGGAATACTCTGTCTGTTCTTTCCTAGCCCACGTTTGCAGCTGCTGTTGCTAACTCAACGGCTAGGAGGTATCACTTCTGTAGTGAATAAGAGTTCGAAGTTCATACCATTCGCAACCAAAGCTCACTCTGAGGTTGGCTTAGTTCTGTAGTTGACATGTTAGTCCTTTTAATGCAGAGGCTGCAGACCTCACGGACTTGGAACAGGAGGTTATATTGTCGTCAAGGCTTTATATAGGAAGGGAGAGGAGGGCGTGTTTGAAAAGTTTTATAACCCATGTCTCTTCACAGGGGCGGGCCACTGATTGAGCAGAGCCCTAACATTATGAAAACCCAAATCTCTCATTTGGAAGCTAAAATTACATTTCATCTCTTCACCAATAATTTTATTTTCAAACATTTAAATTGAACAACAATTCCATGTGACTCCGATAACTACAATGTGCAGACTTTCCACTGTAGAGTTTATGTCATCCTATCATTGATGAGAATGTCTCAGATGACAACCGAACTGACATCATATTCATTAAGTACCACCGCATATGTTCAATTGGTCGGATTACCAGAATATAGTTAATTTCCCCCCACCTTCTGATGTTCCCAGAATCTCTATGTTAACCAAAGGATTTTCAAATCCTTGTCACATCAGTAGGGTAGAGAGAGGGAAAAGGGGGGGAGAGGTATTTATGACTGTCATAAACCTACCCCCAGGCCAACGTCATGACCGTAGTGAGGTCTGCAAAACGCAACGCATCACCGGGGGCAAACTATCTGCCCTCCAGGACACCTACACCACCCGATGTCACAGGAAGGCCATAAAGATCATCAAGTACAACAACCACCTGAGCCACTGCCTGTTCACCCCGCTATCATCCAGAAGGCGAGGTCAGTACAGGTGCATCAAAGCAGGGACCGAGAGACTGAAAAACAGCTTCTATCTCAAGGACATCAGACTGTTAAACAGCCACCACTAACATTGAGTGGCTGCTGCCAACATACTGACTCAACTCCAGCCACTTTAATAATGGAAAAATTGATGTGAAAAATGTATCACTAGCCACTTTAAACAATGCCACTTAATATAATGTCTACATACCCTACATTACTCATCTCATATGTATATACTGTACTCTATACCATCTACTGCGTCTTGCCTATGCCGTTCTGTACCATCACTCATTCATATATTTTTATGTACATATTCTTCATCCCTTTACACTTGTGTGTATAAGGTAGTTGTTGTGAAATTGTTAAGTTAGATTACTCATTGGTTATTACTGCACTGTCGGAACTAGAAGCACAAGCATTTCGCTACACTCGCATTAACATCTGCTAACCATGTGTATGTGACAAATAAACATTTAATTGATTTGATTTGATTTGGCTCCAGGTCATCTATAGGTTTTTGCTAGGTAAAGCCCCGCCTTATCTCAGTTCACTGGTCACCATAGCAACACTCACCCGTAGCACACACTCCAGCAGGTATATTGCACTGGTCATCCCCAAAGCTAACACTTTCTTTGGCCGACTTTCCTTCCAGTTCTCTGCTGCCTGCGACTGGAACGAATTGCAACAATCTCTGAAGCTGGAATCTTATATCTCCCTCTCTAACTTTAAGCATCAGCTGTCTGAGCAGGTTAATGATCACTGTACCTGTACACAGCCAATCTGTAAATAGCACACCCAACTACCTCATCCCCATATTATTACATACCCTCTTGCAGTTTTGCACCCCAGTATCTCTCCTTGCACATCATCATCTGCACATCTATCACTCCAGTATTAATACTAAATTGTAATTATTTTCGCCTCTCGGGCCTATTTATTGCCTACCTCCCTATTCTTCTACATTTGCACACACTGTACATAGATTTTTCTATTTTTCTTTTCTTTTGTGTTTTTGACTGTATGTTTGTTTATGTGTAACTCTGTGTTGTTGTTTTTGTCGCACTGCTTTGCTTTATCTTGGCAAGGTTGCAGTTGTAAATGAGAACTTGTTCTCAACTGGCCTACCTGGTTAAATAAAGGTGACATAACAAATAAATAAATAAAAGGAAGCAATGGAATTATTTCCATGAAAAATACTCTGTCTGGAGCACTTCAGTTACCATGCACTTAGAGGTAGCAAATGACACCCTCCTTCATCCTTTCCTCCTAAAGCTATACGACTGAAGTACTTGCTTGATTGCATCTTATTATTTACCCTAATTAACTCCTCTTGGCAAATGTCCATTTCTTTCAGATGGAGCTCTGATTCGAGGTTATCACACTGGGTCTGCATTTCTACCTACTGCTGCTGCTGGGGATATAGTGGGGTGTACAAGACATTAGGCAAAAAAAGTGTGGCCCGCTTTACAGACAACTATAGTGGTCCACTAATACATGACGAGTAAAGGCCCAGCGCACTACTTTTGTAAAAAAAAATACAATATATATATATTTTTATTCCGATTTTTAAAATTCTGATTTTTCAGGGTGTGCTGCAGCACCCTCAGCACCCCTACTTCCCGTGGCTATGCAAGAGACCATTACCTTAATGTCAAATAGAACATACCTAGAACGTGGTTGCCATGTTCTCAGAATTTAAAGATATGAATGTTCTAGACATGTTTCATGGGAACATTACAAGAACATTCACGTGTCTAGTTTTCTGTGAGTTAGGATAATATTACATCAACGTCCCCCCAAAACATACACAGAACATGGTTGCCAAGTTCTCAGAACATAAGATATTAATGTTCTAGACATGTTTCATGGGAACATTGCAAGAACATTCATGTGTCCAATTTTCTGAGGGTTAGAATAATATTCCATCAACTTCCCACCAAACATACACAGAACAAAGTAAATTTCAGCTCTGTTTAAAATACATAGTGATTCAGGAGTACTGTTAAAACAGGTTAACATGCCTCACCAACATTAGACAACTATACTGAAAGCCGTTAAATTGCTGAAATAAGTCAATCAAATCAATGATGAGAATAGTCAGATTAACCGATACATGACATGGACATGTTGGCGTAGCAGGAAAATTGGAATACCGTGAAGGTTGTGAATTCAAATCCCAGGTGAGGACAGTTAAAGAATAATTGCTTTATAAATGTACATGCATAATATAATAATGTATGTCAAATAGTTGAATACACTATATGTTTAAAGCGTCTCTAACCTTGCCAATAGACAAAGAGCTATGACTGGATCAGTGGTTCGCCAATCAGGGCCTTGACTGGCTCGGCAACAGGTAACAAGGCGTGATGTGTAATGAAAAAAATGTTTTGGGGTGAGGGGACGTTTCTTTGGTTCCATCAGGTGAAGTCCTAACAACTGATACACAGAAATGTTCTTGCAACGTTAAAGCATTCTGAATAAAGATACTATGTTTAGGCAAGCTACTCCTGAACTTTACCAATATGGAAAAGAAAGTTCATTTTTATTTTATTATTTGCCTCTTTTCCTCCTCCTATGAGCTCTCTGAAAGAGCATGACACAGGGGAAATGATGCTGTCTTGTACTCAGTCAACATAAACAGCTTCTGATGCAAAAACAAATATCAGGTGGAGTATGTAACGGAGTGATAGTGATTATTATACATCGGGTGGGTCTAATCCTGAATGCTGATTGGTTGAAACCGCATTTCGGCTAAATCTATGGCGTCAAATACCTATGTACTCTGTTCCATCTGACTGCGTAATCCACTGTCTCATCAGCCCAGCCAGGCAATTTATAAACTTGATCTCCACTATAAAAAGCATCTTGACATTATTTCACATTTCTTTTAGACTAACATTTAGTTTTCAACAGCGGAGATTTGTATAAAACTTGCTGTCTGTCTCTCTGACATTTGCTTCATTGTTTCAATATTCAAATTCGATCTCCTGCTGTCCCATAGTAATGAATGTGTTGGGAGTCGGGCCAAGACAGACAGGCAGGCAGCATTTCTCAGCCAGTCGAAATCATGAATCAGCTGGCATCATTTTTATGGATAAAAAAATATATATATACAGTATATCAAGTATTTTTTTATATCCTAAAAGCTACATTATCAGATTGTTTTAACTACTCCTATAGAAATGGTAGTCTGTCAGGTACTCATCAGTAAGGTCTGATTTCTCTATTATTAAAACAAGACCCAGATGGCAAATACAAAGACCCGGTCTATCTAAAAAACTGGAGGCCCCTTACACTTCCATGTTGTGATGCAAAAATACTAGCAAAGTGCATAGCACTCAGAATTACAAGGGTTTTACCAGGTATTGTTCATCCTGATCAGACAGGTTTTTTACATGGACGATACATTGGAGATAATATACGACAACTACAAGAAATAATAGATCATGAAACATATAAGAAGCCAGGAATGGTATTTATAGCGGATTTTGAAAAGGCATTTGATAAAGACTGGATTTTATTTATAAATGCCTTGATTTTTTCAATTTCGGTAATTCTCTTATAAAATGGGTAAAAATAATGTATAGCAAGATCCTTGTCACGACTTCCGTCGAAGTTGATGCCTCTCCTTGTTCAGGCTGCGTTCGGCGGTCGACGTCACCGGTTTTCTAGCCGCCACGATCTACGTTTCATTGTCCATTTGTTTTGTCTTTATTGTACACACCTGGTTTCCATTCCATTATTATTTATCCTCTATTTAACCCTCTGGTTCCCACATGGTTTTGTGCGTGTTTGTTCTGTGTTTAGCTGTCGCTACTATTTTGTGAGCTGGATTGTTTTCCCTGCGTGGAATTTATTTTGTTGTCGTCTTGAGTAAAAGTCCGTTATTACTCATCCTGTCATGTTTTGTCTTTGATCATCATGTCTTGTCCCTGTGCTTCCCTCTGCTGGTCTTATTAGGTTCTTTCCCTCTTTCTATCCCTCTCTCTCCCCCTTCCTCTTTCCCTCTCTCGCTCTCTCTCTCTATCGTTCCGTTCCTGCTCCCAGCTGTTTCTCATTCTCCTAACGACCTCATTTACTCTTTCACACCTGTCCCCTATTTTGCCCTCTGATTAGAGTCCCTATTTCTCCCTCTGTTTTCCGCTTCTGTCCTTGTCGGATTCTTGTTTGATGTTTGCTGTTCTGTGTCCTTGTTACGCCCTGTCGTGTTTTTTGCCTTCTTCAGATGCTGCGTGTGAGCAGGTGTCTATGTCAGCTACGGCCTGTGCCTTCCTAAAGCGACCTGCAGTCTGTGGTCGCGTCTCCAGTCGTTCCTCTCTATTGACGAGAGGATTTCAGTTTCCTGTTTTGGATTTACCATTGATAATATCCAGGAGAATCATTATTTGTTTAATACTGGAATAAAGACTCTGTTTCTATTACGTCGCTTTTGGGTCCTCATTCACCAYCATAACAGAAGAATCCGACCAAGAATGGACCCAGCGACTACAGATTCTCGCAACACTGCCGTCGAGATCCAGGGAGCAATGCTCGGCAGACACGAGCAGGAATTGTCTGCTGCTCGTCATGCCGTTGAGACCCTGTCCGCTCAGGTCTCCGATCTCTCAGGACAGTTTCAGAGTCTTCGTCTCGTGCCACCTGCTACTTCCTGGTCTTCCGAGTCTCCGGAACCTAGGGTTAATAACCCACCATGTTACTCAGGGCAGCCCACTGAGTGTCGCTCCTTTCTCACCCAGTGTGATATTGTGTTCTCTCTCCAGCCCAACACATACTCAAGAGAGAGAGCTCGGATCGCTTACGTCATATCACTCCTTACTGGTCGGGTCGGGGCTCGGGAGTGGGGCACAGCTATCTGGGAGGCAAGGGCTGAGTGTTCTAACGTTTATCAGAACTTTAAAGAGGAGATGATACGGGTTTTTGATCGTTCAGTTTTTGGGAAGGAGGCTTCCAGGGCCCTGGCTTCCCTATGTCAAGGTGATCGATCCATAACGGATTACTCTATAGAGTTTCGCACTCTTGCTGCATCCAGTGACTGGAACGAGCCGGCGTTGCTGCTCGTTT